>NC_137928.1:19477764-19492764 GCF_963457725.1 Sprattus sprattus | reverse complement strand
AGCCCCTTGTTACACTAAAAACACACACACACAAACACTCACACACACATACGCACCACTGAAAGCACATGCACATATACACTCCACTGAAAACACACACATACATATGCTAGTCAAAGCGTCTCGCGGACGAATGACGATCACACAACAATGACGGCTGGAGCGACGCATCCGCGGCTGGCGTGACCCCCTTTCAGCTGGCCGCGACGCCAGGACTACAAGCGGTTGCTTGAGTGGACTTTTGTTCAAACGAGCACCTCTCATTATTCTCTCGCGTGGCGCTCCCATTCAAAACATGGGAGCATCAATATCTGTCTCTGCGAACAAGCCGCGTCCACTCCATCACATCAAAGGCTGCGGGGGCCAATTCAACACAAACACAGCCGACATGTGTCTGTGTGGGTGTATATATATGTGTGTATGTGTGTGTGTGTGTGTGTGTGTGTGTGTGTGTGTGTGTGTGTGTGTGTGTGTGTGTGTGTGTGTGTGTGTGTGTGTATTCATGCATGTCTGGGAGTCTGCACTTATGTGTTTCAAGCCGAGTGAGTGTGTGCTTGCGCTTTTGTATCTTTCACATACCTATATGCACTCATATATCTATGAATGTATTTGAGTGTGTGTGTAAGCCTGTGTGTGTGTGTGTGTGTGTGTGTGTGTGTGTGTGTGTGTGTGTGTGTGTGTGTGTGTATGTGCGTGCGTCTGTTTACACTAGTTGTTGAAAATGACATAGATGACATCAATATCTGTCTCTTAAAAGGCAGCCGCCCAATGTCTTTCTCAGCTCGGTGCGGAAGAGGAGCAGAAAAAAAGACACTCTCGTTTCTCTTGACATTTGCCTGCCTCCACGCTTCCATCCACATCCATTTTGTTTCATGTATTGTAATGGTGACATATTTCTCCCGGCGGGGAGGAGGAGACACACCCGTCTCCACCCCGCTGAAGGTTGATGTGACAGTCTCTCTCCAGGTTAGGGGCAGGCCGCCAACCTCATCATATTAAATAAGGCCAATATTATACTTAGCGCCGGAGTTTTACTGCGTGGTCATTAAGCTCTCTCATTACTCTTTTATGGGAGGTCGGGTGAGTTTGGGCCGGGGTGAGCCTGGGAGGTGTGTGTGTGTGTGTGTGTGTGTGTGAGAGAGAGTGTGAAAGAAAGAGAGAGAGTGTATTAGTGTCCGTGCATGTGTGTGCGTGTGTGTGTATGACTGGGTGGACCTACAGTATATGAAAGAGAAAGTGTGGATGACTGTGTGCTTCTGTGTCGGAGGGATGGCGTTTGTATCCAAGGTTGTGTATGTGCATGTGTGTGTGTGTGTGTGTGTTTGTGTGTGTGAGAGTGTGAGACTAAGTATTGACCCCACAGTTCTAACCCTGAGCTCAACCCCAAAACTGACACACTTTGTCTGGAGCTTGTTTGATAGCAGATGCCTGTCTCTCTCTCTCCCTCTATCTTTCCCTCTCTGTCCCCTTCTCTTTCTCTCTCCATCTCTCTCTCTCTCTCTCTCTACCAACTCTACTACAGATGGAGACACGCATACATCATCATTAAACACGTCCCTCCACAAGGTCAAGGGTGAAGTCCAGGGCCTGCCTCCTTCGTTCTCAACTGCTAAGGACAAAAGAGGCACTTTGAAGAGCTACAGCTAGCCTACCTGCCCAAAACCCTGCAGCAATTACCCTTTAGAGGCCCATGCTGAGATGAGCTCCTGGCTGGACTTTTGCTCAAGCAGACACTGGATCAGTGGGAGGTGGGCGTGAACCAGCACAATGATTGATTTAAGGGGAGCTGGCCAGCAGTGGCCGTGACCGGCCCCCCAGTGGTGGGACGGTAGAGATGGAGAAGTGTCCCCAGTCTCTGTGGCCTCCGAGACAAAACAAAGGAGGGACGTCGGGGACAGTCAGGACACCCTGACCTTCCAGTGCAAGACGGACAAGGCAGGGACGCTCCAACTGTTCATGGTGATTACATGTTCCACGTCTTTGGACAACATTAGAATAACTCTTATGAGTCAGAATAAATCAATATCTCATCTTTGAAGAGAACTGGTATTTATGGCTTTTCAACCACAACAACACACACAGAACCACACACACACACACACACACACACACACACACACACACACACACACACACACACACACAAATACAAGCTGATTTAGTGAGTCTCGTTTTTTTTCCTGCAGAGGGAGGGAGATGCACTGACCAATTAAGCCAAAATGACATTTGCGGGGCAATTGCGCGTTACCAGGCAGCGTCCGAGGCTCAGCTGGAGTGAGATATGGGATGTCAGCGTGGTTGGCGTGCCAACCAGGCTGCTTCAGACAGGGCCAATAACCCACATTCAGCATTCGGAGGCAGCAGAGGGTGACCTAACCTTCCCCAGCCATGCGTGCCCAGCCCTGGGGCCTCATTTGCATGCCGATCGATAAACTACAGTAATAATTGTGATCTATTGCGCTAACATTAAAGTAGCCGCTGACCTTTCAGCTGACGGAGCCAAGCCTAGTGACCTTTTTTTTTTTTTGGGACGGGTGGGGGGGTGTTGTTGAGAATGAATGCAGACTTACCCTTCCACACACACACAAACACACACATACACATTTATGGGGACACACAAACATAAAGGGACACAAATACATCCAATATACAGAGACACACCATTCCCCCCATCAGCCCCCTCTCCACACACAAACACACACACACACACGCATGCAGACATCCGTACACACACACACACTCACACACACACACACACCTCTCACCAGGGGGGGTTTATGGCCACTGACACGGCCTGCTGGCCCTATGAATGTTAATGCCCAGTCAAAAGAGCCATGGGACATGGGGCCAGGGACTCTGGGCCTCAGTGCACGAGGGATATCAGGGTGCTTCGCATCACTGCCAGAATCGCACACACACACACACACACACACACACACACACACACACACACACACACACACACACACACACAGGCCACTTTTAAACACATGGTCAGACACGAACCCGCAAACACACCAAGTAACCATCACATCAGAGATATTCCTGATGTGAGAGCGATTCCGGCCCCGTGTTTTTTTTTTTCTTTCTCTCTTTTCTCTCCCTCTGTCGTTCTTTTTTGCCCTCTGTCAGATAGCCTGGCGGCTGTGGGGATCTGTTGACAAGATGCAGGAAAGAGATTGAGGACGCCCGCTTGTCGGCACTCCGCCCCCAAAGGCACATGTCATTGGCGGAGAGCTCCAGGGCCTCGGCACCTCTTTCACTCTCTCTCTCTCTCCCTCAGTCTTTCTTTCTTTCTTTCCTTCTTTCTCTGTCTCTCCCTCCCTCTCTTTTCATCTGTCATCTTTGATCCCTCCCTCCCTGCCTCCCCTCCCTCCCTCCCTCCTTCCCTCCTCTCGCTCTGTATTCTGGGGGCCGCGGTGTGCCGCGCTCTTTTGGAATAAGAATGCATGCATTATTTGATAATCAGAGTTTATTGTAATCCTTGACCCTGGCCCTGCATCTCAAACAGGGATTGGGGATTAGAGCTCTTCCCTGGCCCGTCTGACAGGCTGACTCCTGCCTCCTCAGGGCAGTACTTCTCTGGCTTCAGTGGAGCGAGCAGACGGGGGGTAGTGGGGATGGGGAGGGAGGGGGGGGGGGGGGGGGGACGGAGCAGCCTGCCACGATTATGGAAAAGAGACGCTGGACGCGCGACGGGCGTTAATGCGCCCGCGACACTCGGCGCGCTGCGCACACACCTGCTGACTGGCTGTGTACTCACACACACACACACACACACACACACACACACACACAGACATACACACACGGGTGTGCCTGCACACACATATACACATATGCGCATACACACACACAGACGGAGACACACTGCCAAGCTCACACTGGACAAACAGAAATGTATTTAAACAACGCCTACACACAAAGACAACGACATGCACATGCACACAAAATTTGTACGCACTGAATAACACACACACATTGCAAAATAGCAAGCCATCTGGGGACCCCTGGGGTTCCACACATTCATATAATTGTATAAAGCAACTTTTGAATGTTATCACCTAACACACAATGCACCAATGGAAATAGCAAAGGAACAGGACACAGTGGTTCTTGTGACTAGCGATTGCAGTGCGCACCGTTAGCACTTCTGGTCCTGCAGTGGTTAACAGTGAACACTGGTACTGCGGGTGGACCTCTCAGGGAGGAAGCCGTGTCTGTCTGTCTTCCATCCTGCCTGCCGTCTGGACAGAGGGCTGGTGGCGAAGGAGGGCAGCGGAGGAGGAGGCAGGGCAGAGCTGAGGCGAGGCGAGGCGCCCGTACGGAGCCCGGAGCCCCGGGGGCCTGGGGAGCGGAGAGCTGCTGCATTGGCAGAAATATCTCCTGTGTGCAGGAGAGCCCTCAGGGCCACGGCAGCTCTGTGGGGCCTTCCAGGGCAGGAGCACAGAGATGACAGCATGGGGGGAGAGAATGGAGAGAGATAAAATGAGAAAGAGAGAGGGAGAGAGAAAAAAAAGAGGAAAAGATGGAGAGCATGGCGAGAGAGAAAAAGGGGGATAGTCAGTGAGAGAGAGAGAAGGAGGGGGAGGAAAGATGGTGGACAAGGTACATAAGCTCTGTGCAGGGAGGGAAATCACAACCTGAGTCAAAAGTTACTTCTGTTGATATAATATGCGCGCACACTGTGTGTGTGTATGTGTGTGTGTGTGTGTGTGTGTGTGTGTGTGTGTGTGTGTGTGTGTGTGTGTGTGTGTGTTTGTGTGTGTTTGTGTTTGTTTCTGCAGGTGTAAGGGAAGCTAGGATGCACTAGCCAGACTGCTGTGCTGCAGTCTGTGAAGGGTCAGTGAGCCCAGTATGTTATTTACAACCGCAGGCTTTAAGACCGTGTGTAGGCCTGAAAGCCCTTGAACTGACCCCAGTGATGCACAGAGAAAGAGGGAGAGAGAGGAGGGGGGGGGGGGAAGAGTGCTAGGAAGAAAAAGACGGGAAAATGAGAGTGTGAGAGAAAAGAAAAGAACAGTGAGAAAAAGAAAGAGAGAATGGACCACATGACCAGTTATTGGCAAGCATTCAGAAACAACATCAAGGAAGGTCTCAGGCATAAACAGGTCTTTGTCGTAAGCCCCTGTTGTTGTTGTAAGCCCCACCTTTGTCACCTTGTCCTCACACCGTAACACACACACACAAACACACACACACACATACACACACACACACACACACAGACACATACATAAACACACACACGTAAACACACACGTCGCAACTCGCCATTCATTGCCAAGCTCAGAGGCTCATCGACTACAGAGAGCGAAACTTGCCCGCGATGCTTTGTCACTTCAACACCGGGCCGCAAACGAGACAAGAAAAATTGCAGCTACACGCCTTTTGGTGGCCCGGAAATATCTTCCACCGCCGCCACCCAAAAAAAAAAGAGAAAGAAACACAGCCAAATGATTTGCTTTTTAATAAATGGTTTAAGTGCCTAATGAGAGGAGCAGCCTCTGGAGGCATCCCTCCATGCAGTCGTTCATTCATTCTCTCAATTTCCCATCCCTCGTTCTTTTCACCCCACCGCTCTCTTGTGTTAATTGCGTACATTAGAAACAGTGAAAAGGCAGGTAAACTCCCCTCATTTTCCCTGGGTTTCAGAAGGGGGGGTTGGTGAGAGGGGTTGTAGTCTCGCAGTGGGAGGCATGCAAAACTAACTCATAACGCAAATAGCTGTGAAAGGGACCTTTAAGCTATATGGGCATTAATTGAAAATCAGTAATGTGCATTTGCAGGTATGGCACTGTCCCACCGTTAGCAGCAAACACAGCCTACAGCTCTCGCGTCTCAAGGGAACCCAGCATTTAGGGGTAAATGAAACACACACATGCACAAAGATATAAAGCATGCACATACACACACACACACACACACACACACACACACACACGTTCAAAAAGACAAATCAATAAGAAAAAACAAATATGAACATATAGAACACACACATACAGTCATAGACATACACAGGCACACTCATGCACACACACACCCAAACACATACATGGACACCCACAAATACATACATACAACATAAATTACTTTTTTTGTTGCTATCCTTCTGAAATGACAAATACGGAATAAATTGATTGTTCAGTATCAGTGACATCCCATCAAGTGATCACAGACATGTCTCCCATACATTTCAAATTCGTTTTTTTTTCCCCCACTGTTGACGGCTTTGAGAATGTGAGTTAATTAGTGCTTAATAACGGGCAGGCGAGTGAGAGGGTGTCACTCTATTACTCCTGACAAATGTCAAAATAGAATCCTATTGGTTTCTAGTGCCTGCTAACATTAATGTGTACATTCAAAAGCCCATTTTGTTTCTAATACTCCTGTCCCTGTTTAGTTGTATGTGCCCTCCGAGCAGGAACCACAAATGTACAACACTGCCATCTAGTGGTAATTCCATTTAAAATCAATGCCCATAAAAAACCGTAAGCATGGACACACATGCAATAACCCTACAAGCTAATCACAAAGATAACTGTCACACATCATACATATATGCATTCTAATATGTCATCAGTTATTGAACCTTTTAAACATTGCTCTCACACTAGCCTTCCTTTGAGGCAAATACACATCTGGAGCCGAGGGCAGCACCTGTGCAGCAGAGAAAACAGAAACACACACACACTTCATGCCTTCAGGTAGACCAATGGGAGGGGGCAAATTTGCAGTAGCTTGGTCAAGAGACGGTCAAGTGAACCACAGCCACATCCCCCTCCTGCCCATTATATCTCTCTCTCTCTCTCCTCTCTCTCTCTCTCTCTCTCTCTCTCTCTCTCTCTCTCTCTCTCCCTCTCTCTCTGTCCCTCAGCATAGCATTAGGCAAAGTGCTGCAGGAAGAGAAGAGAGAGAGAAAAAAAAAAGTTTTTAATTAAAGCCTACATGAGTTCACGGCTGACCCCACCACCGGCCTCTTACTTTACCTGCAGTGTCTGCACGCTTCCCCCCCCCCGCCCCCCCACCCCTCACCTCATCCCCTAATTGCAGGCCAGCGGACGGGCCGGAGCGAGCGGGCAGCAGGGCTCTGGATCGTGACTAATACCCAATCCAGAGCTCCAGAGAGCGGGGGGCCTGCGCTTAATGGGATTGGGTATGGAGGGCTGAGACCGCAGGGTGCGACTGTCTCAGGCCACTGGCCCGGTTGAGGTCGCCGGCGGAGAGCTGAGTGTGTGTGTGTGTGGGGGGAGGGGGGTTGGCAGGGACATGGGGAGGAGGATAGAGGTGGGGTGGGTGGCGGGGGCTGCAGCCACAGACACAGCTCGGCACAGGGGATAGGGAACACAACGGAGGCCGTTTCAAATCTGCAGGATTAATGAAGTGCCAGTTCCTCACGGGTCTCCAGTGTGGTTCCCAGTGTGGAATGGGAATCGCGGGCCCTGCTGGGCCTAATGGTCCCCTACTATTTCAGTGGGGGAGAGGCACTTGTCTTCTGAAATCAGATTTTTTCTTTGAGAGTATTTTCTGACGTTTAAGTATTCTTTAAACGATAGAGCCGAAGACACCGCAAATTGCGCAGCATTAAGTCAGCATTAAGGTGCTCTGTGTCCCCTAACAAGTGACGCAAACGATCAACAAGGACAGACGGTTACGTCTTGACTCTACAGAGCTGCTGAGCCTGTAACCTCAAACTGCGAGTTCTATGAAATTCTATCATCTACCCTCTCTAGATTACGAGCAGCGTTCATAACCGATCCAAGTGGTTGCCACTCAGAAAAGCCCCATCTGCTGAGACAACCCATCTCCCGACGTTCCCCTCAGGGAGCCTCTCCCTGCATCCCTCTCCCTCGTGGAGGCTGAGTTTATGTCTGTGATTCCTATGTGTTCTTGTATGGGTGGATATTAGGATGGAATAAAGCATGTGGACACCCCTCCAGCCCTGGGCCTCCACAGAGAGGGGGCTCAGTGGGTCTCCTGTTCCTTCCTCCTACCCCCATACCCCCCTCTGGGGGCCCGGGGAGCCGCTGTCTATGGTCGGGCTGTGCAGGGCAGCTCAGAATGAAATAGAAAAACAGAAATCAATTTTATTTCTAGCGTACTGAGTGGCCAGAGGAGCAGAGACAGACAGAAGATCCAGGCATTCACACACACACACACACACACACACACACACACACACACACACACACACACACACACACACACACACACACACAGACGCTCGGACTTGATGGACACACAGACATGGCAGTATAAATATGTATGAAGCCAAAACTGTCCCTGCTTCTACTTTGACTGCCAGGAAAATATACCATTATCGTTCTCAGGCCCTTGCTATGTGTCTGTGTGTGTGTGTGTGTGTGTGTGTGTGTGTATGTGTGTCTGTTTGTGGACTAGTTATTATGATTGGACAGCACATCATCTGTTGCCACTGAAATCTTATACTCTGAATTCAAACTTTGTCTTGAAGACGTACAAAAACTTGGAGACCCGGAAGATTCATAGCTTAAAGAAACTGGAAGATTCATTGCTTAAAGCTATCATGGGAATATAGAATCCAGTGCACTATACCGTGTACTGTATGTCTAAATTAGAAACTCTTTGTTCATCTTTGTTTATGTATCATAAACATAGTAGGTATATATTCATTTGCTTTTGCAAATGCTAAATAGGCCTGGACTGTGCATTGGAGCCCCAAATAAGTTAGAATGAAATTGTCTAGTGGCAAAATGTACCCTCTGAAGCCAGACAGGATGACATTATTTCATAAGGAGGCTAAAATCTTAAAGTATCCTGCACCGTATTTCACCAAGAAAGGAGGCAATTAAACACCTCTGTGCAGATAGTCCCAGTGCAACTGAACTCACCTTCATGAACTGTATTTACATTTTCCCATTATGTCCGGCAGATGACAAATCGTGCTTACTATCCAAGAGTCTCTTTTATGGGCGAGTAATAAAATTAGACATTTATAATGCCACTCTTACATTGCATTACCAGTCTCCTTGTTTTATGGAGGTGAGTCAAAGCCATCGCAGGCAACCTGCCGTGTGTCCTCTCCACTGCAGACAGATGGACGCACCCCACCCCCTACACACACACACACACACACACACACACACAAACACAGTTTCCGCCGGCTTGCGCCTATCTCTCCTCGACATTGGAAAATTCCCCTTTGATTAAAATAACTTTTCGGGGGCTGGCGGGCAGAGGAGTAGTAGAGGTATTTAGAAATAAATATTCCCCTGCGAAATGGTGTGCAGCTGTGGCCCCCCCCACGCCTTATCTGCCTCCCCTATTTTCCCCTGCTCTTTATCACGGACTGACACTTGTGGTGAACTGGCAATCAGAGGGCACCGGGCCCGCCATAAAGGGAGCGCGCCGGTCTAATCTCAACTGTTGCATATCTAATACTAATTGGAATCCTGCAACTGGGTCACTGTCATTGTTTTTCAAGTACTGTCAAGTCGGGGGAAACATATGAAACTGAAATTATACCCTGGCGCAGGGGCCGCCTGATTGAATCCTCTCCCTGCTACTGATGTGCTCTCATCCATCCTATTAAAATATTCAATCTGCTGTCCCCCCGGTCTGAAGGGCCGAGCAGGGGATGGGGAAGGGCAGCTGCGCCAGGGCCCCAGTGCTCTCTTCCCCCCCCTGCTCCCTCGCTCCCTCGCTTTCTCTTTTCTTTTTCACCCCTTCTCTATTCCCAATCTCTCTCTAGCTCCCTCTCCCTAGCTCCCTCTCTCATGGACTCGATCTTATCCATAAGACTCCCTTGTCTGTCTATCTTTCTTATTTTGCTCTCTCTCTCTCTCTCTCTCTCTTTCCATTTTGATCACTGAAGTCCAAACATTCCACTTCAAGTAAAAAAAAAAAAAGCAGCAGTAGCAGGCTGCTTCTCGGTTTGCGTCTCCGGACCGGGTCTTAATTACCATTCCACTCCCTGCGCAGACAGTTTGGGGTCGCTGTGTTTGTTTGTGTACGTCTCCAGCTGCATCTCTCCCCCAAGCAATCAGATTAGGAAATCCTCTCCCTTCAGCCACAGCCTCTGTCATACTGCAAATGCACACACACACACACACACACACACACACACACACACACACACACACACACACAAGCACACACTCTGCATCTATATGTTCAATACTAATGTCAGAGATAGGCCTGACTGGCTGAGCATGGCTAATGCACCAGAGGAATGAGTTTTCAGAAGGCATCAGATATGTGTTCAGCCCTGATGAGATGCCGGGGGGGGATAAATGGAGACAGGGGATTAAACAGTGACACATCCTCGTGAAATTAATAATTAATGCCGGCCCAAATGAGAGCGAGGGTCTGATTGGGTTTTTTTTTTTTCGTTTGTTTGGAGGACGACCGGGCCGGGCGCACTGGGCGCACTCTTTCAACATGACACGTCTGACTGGCAGGACGTTAGGAAGGGGGAACGCTCTGGCGAATTGGCCGCTAATTCTCGCGTCTGCGAATGCAGGGTTCTGATGTCAGATTGTGTTTCAGTCCCCTCTGTCAGATTAGGGTTCATGCGGCCCACATATGACTGTATCAGTGTAATCATGTCATCAACGGATTCGTTCGCTCCATTACATGTTCTTTGCCACCATTATATTTCATTTAACAGATGGGTACATGGTCCTCTTTTTGCTACACACATACACACATAAACACCAGTGAGGAGACACACACACACAAGCAAATACGTTCAAATGCACAATTACACACACAAGCAAATATACTCAAATGCACACATAAACACACACAAGCAAATATATAGAAACACACCCACACATACACACGCACAAGCAAATATACTCAAATACACACATGAACACACACACACACACACACACACACAAGCAAATATACAGAAACACACACGCACACATCATCTCACTCTCCTCTATGTTTTCATTCCTCTTAGTCATTACGGATCTAATGGAGAAGGCTTATACTACATATCAGGTATTGTTGCTTTTATGGTGAACTATTATTCTCCTGGGGACCATAATTCTCCCAAGGATGACTAGCAGAAATAAAGCCTGACCCAGGGTAGTTGTCCTGGGGTGCAATTCCCTCCTACCTCAGCAGACTCTCAGTCACTCTATTGATCACATGCACCAGGACTGCGTCCACAACTATTAAAGGTCACTAGAACCAGAATAAAGATTCTCTTTGAATAAAATAACTACAATTCAACCATTTACAAAAGCAAGAATTTCCAACCTATACATGTACCCCCTTTATGAACTAGGATACTTGAAATGTCTTACAAAAGTAGAAAATATTTATAAATACTGTGTGTCTTTATGAGGAAAATTGAAATAGGGTCCTGCATTCAATGGAGAGACAGCATTTGGTAAATGGTGCTTCTAATGTTTCATTTTCATTACATTCATATTACAGATATTTATATTTCATTTCATTTAAAGTACATTAACATTTAACATTATATTACACTTAGATATCCTTGGATATGCAAAACCACAAACATAGAGTTTGTTACAAGGTTTACAAACTGTTTTGTTACCCTTCCAGAGTTTAGTCCGTCTCAGTTATGGCACATTCACTTTTGGTTGCACTGCAGGAAGTCATCGTTGCTTGCCCGTTTGGAGGGGCTTTTGTAAGGAATAAATATGTGAATTTAACATGATGGTTGTTCATTCTTCTTAGTCGTGTTATGAAGCACTAATCTCATTCAGACGCTTGTTCAGAACTCGCAAAACAGCCACTTATAGTATGCCAGCAAAGTGCTTTTCAAGTCATCTTGTGAATACAGAAATTCATAATTACTCGCATGCTGTTTATAAGATGTTTTGTTCATTCAAGTTTTATAAGGCCTTCAAAATTGGTGCCAAGGTTTTATTGTTGCTTTAATGTTCAAATCATCTTAACATGCTTGCTGATATGCTTTCTCGCACTCAGTATACTTTACACCTGCTGGGGATCATCAGGTCGGCCATGTTGGAGAGACGAGGAGTGGAGACACCAGAGAGAGTCAATGGTGTGTTTGTGGGGACGCACGGTCCACTGCAGATTCACTTGACAGGACTCACACCAGCTCAATCTCACCTCGTTCCAGCTGCACACATCTTTCTGAGTGCCTCCAAAGCCACTGCATCTCTCTTTCTCTTTCATTCTCTCTTTCACTCATTCTCTCTCTCTCTCTCTCACACTCTCTCACTTTATCACTCTCTCTTTGGCTTCTGGTTTTTACACATCAACTGATATTATACGATAACCCCACCACCCCCCCCCCCCCCCCCCCAAAAACAAAGACAGCAAAAAAAAAAAAAAAACATGCCTATACATTTCCATCACCCATGTTCATTTTTTGTCTACCTCAGCACGGCCCCTGTTCTCAGCGCTGAAAATGGTATTTGGAGACAAACAACTTCATTCTGCCGCGCGTCTGTAATTAGCTGTGGAATTAGCGCGCCTGACGTGCCTCCATAGATCAGCGGGGGCCTCCGGGGAGGCAGCCGGGCCCGCGCAAGCCGCATTTCCAATTATTGTGTTGAATTGCTAATTTAGTTATTGTGCCTCCCGTAATTGTGATGGGTATTGGCTGTGCGATTCAATTTGTTTTAAATATTTGTGGGCTGGCGGATTGGTAATAGAGCTGACCTATCTAGCGGCCCAGTATGAAAGTGGGGAGACAAAAAACAAAGGGAACAGACTACAAAGATGTTCGCTTTTCTTTTTTTCTTCACGCCACCTCCTCCTCTACCACCAGCTCCACCATCATCACCACCACAGCCGCCTTAGTTTTGATCTGCCTCATCCCTCTTAAGACTGTTGAAGTTAAAAAGCTTGAAATTTAGAAAATAGCACTTTGATCATCTGCGGGCGGAGAGCATCGTGCATTAGACGGCAGAACGTTGAGGGCTTTGGTGGGGAGATAAGCGTGGGGAGGGTGGGGAGGGGAGGCCTTTCTCCCCAAATATTGCGGCAGGAGTATTGTGTACGCGGCAAGAAAGGTACCCAGTGGCCGGGCAGGATTTAGGCAGACATTTTGAAGAACTGGTGGGCCAGGCTCCATTCTCGAGCACGTGCACTAGAGCCGCACTAAACTCTCTGTGCCGTGTGCCATCATTTCAGTTCAGTTCATAATTCCTCACATTGGCAGGGTGACACATGGGTAAATATGAGCATCAACTGTCAAATCAAATAGTTATACAAACAACAAATGATATTACATGCAACTACAATTATCTCTATCCTCTAGCTAATTCAATGGCAGTAATAGAAATGGTGCATTAATATGCAATATAATTAATTCATCTTCACCCAAAGGCATTCGTTTCTAGGCATGTAGCTTCCAGTCTGATTGCAGAGCTCCAATTAATTTCTCAGTCCTAACAGCTTGGAGTCTTGACCATCATTAAGAGCAGGACATGCCGGTACTAATCAGAAAAACAGCTCGATCTCAGGCAGCCGGAAAAGACAAGCCAGAACAGGCCCTGGAAAACTGGTCAAATCTGCACAAATAGACCACCCCACAATAAAATGAGCATATCTGGTAAGGCCACTGGATGGAATGGATTGTGCCATGAAAATATATATAATACATGAAATTATACATAGTATAGTATATCGCATGAAAATATCTTTGACAAAATAAACAAGGTGTACAGTGTATCATGTGAAATGAGTATAAATGAATATGAATTGCATTATTTTTTATACTTACTTACATTTTTATAATTTACTTCACTGATGATGGCAACTTTAAATAATTAACCTTACAAATGGTTTATGTTTTTATAATTGTTACCTGTACTTCTGTTTTTCTTCATGTACAAACACATGTAAAATAGCATTGTATACTTTTTTTTTAAGACAAAATGGAAAAAAGGCACAAAAATCTCAGAAAGGGACAAATACTGAGACGGTCATGCAAACAAAAAAGAGGGAGGTAGAAATCCTCAGGTCATGTGCACCTGTATGTACTCCCTTTGAAACGGTTTGTCCACTGTTATGATCAACTTAGAGAGTGTTCACCCACACCAATACACACACAGCAACATTCACACACAAACACACCGAATCACACACACACCTTCCTGACAATAGACAGGCCATGAGTCCAGTGTATGTAGCCAACTCTCAGTCCAAGCCACTACATACAGATAGGAGTCTTTGTCAAAGGAAGCATCAGCACAAGTGGACATGGTCTGATACACCAGCTGAAAAAATAAATAAAAATAAAAATAAAATAGGGCAGGAAAATCTATTACTACTACTACTGCTACTACTACAGCTACTACTACTGCAAATGCAAATGCTACTGCTGCTACTGATGCTGCTGCTGCTACTTCCAGTGCAGTGAAGGATGCTGTATGGTTCCAGTATGTTTGGCTTGTATACCTCATTCTCCTCTAAAAGTTTGCACTGTGGTCAGCCTCAATGTCTTTGGTTTTCCAGAGAAATGAACTTCATCAGCATAATTTTAGGCGTTAAAAGGAAAGGCACTCATGGAAATGAAGGCTTCAAAGTCAATTTCACAGAGATAAGAATTAGAGCGAGTAAGATACTTTTTAATATTCACAGAGCACAATGCCTTTTGCAATTTCACATTCAAGATTCCTTTATTAGAATTAAATACAGGACCATACAGGTCACAGACAAATTTCTGACTCATATTGAAAAACAAGTCAGAGGACAAGAACATTATAGCTCATAGGACAACAAATCAAAGTTGTACACAGACAGAAGATTGGACATTTAATCTGGCAGAACCCTTCATTTGCCCATGCGAGGTCTTTCAATAATTAGTGTTCTGGGTGCAAATATTAAGTGAGATATTAGTTTGACAACTGCAATTAGCGCTGTCCATTTGGCCTGCGTGAGTAAGTTTGTGTTTGTCTGTGTGTGTGTGGGCTTTGGGTTTCCCAGCTCATTGTGTTTGTAGAGAAGTGTGTTTTTGTGTGTGCTTTCATGTGTGTGACGTGGCCCGTGTGTGTTTGCATGTTT
>NC_137928.1:19467764-19472764 GCF_963457725.1 Sprattus sprattus | reverse complement strand
AGAGAGCCCACACAGGGCCCAAATTGAAGGAGGGAAAACACTGACACTTCCTCATTCTGTCTGATAAAAGCCCCCGCGCCTCTGCCAGGGTCATTACTAAACAATCACATGCAAAAATCTACCCCTCCCCAGCCCCCCAATCCCACTCCGCACGCCCCCAGCCCCCCCACCGTCGGTGTCGCCAATGGCTCGCCTCCGCCACCACACCTGCATATCGTTGACAACGGCGGACATGAATAATTTAGCCCACTTTCTGCTCGTGCAGTCTTGGTCCTTGATTGATGCGTTTCAAAAATATCAATCACGGACATAATTGGAAAAGTCAAACTGTGCAGTGAGTAGAAATTACTGGGGGAAACACATTCGTAAAATTGAAATAAAATGAGACCTTTAAGAAGCACATATTTTTTTTGTGTGTTCACATTCCTAACAGCCACCTTACACCTTGAAGATAAATCAGTCTTGTGTCTATGAATAATATTACATTTATAAGCGCCTATATATTTACACATGCACACTATAAATCCAATATATAAAATTCAAAGAATGAGGATTACAAATATTTTCTGTACATATTACTTCATATATTTCTGTGTACATGCAATTATACATCCATTATCCTCTCAAATTATACGCTTTATACTTCCTGTTTCTTTAAGCATATCATTTAGCAGAAACAGAGGGTAATTTATGTACCTCTTACAAGACAGCCCTATGATGACGAGACATCTGAGCAGCACACACAGAGTCACTCAGACCCAGACACAAACGCACACACACACATGCACACACACGCACACGCACACACACACACACACACACACACACACACACACACACACACACACACACACACACACACACACACACACACACACACACACACACACACACACACAACACAAACACACACTCTTCTGCACTCTAGTTTGGGCAACCGGCCAGGAACAGGTTAACACACCAGACGGTGGCATAAAGGGACTGGGAAATGTATGAATCAAAAGTCAACAAGTTTCACAGCTACCCCAACACCACACCGATGCCTTTTTGACTAAACTTGATAGGGGGGAAATGCATATTCATGAAGTAAGCAACTTCTGATCCCAAACAAAGTAAAGCTCTGGCTTATGAAGATTGTGCGCGTTAATGACTTCTTCGTTTTAAGCCCGCATAAGAAAGCCAGATTCCCTGTGCTTGTAGTCCATGAGAATATTTAATACCGTTATTAATCATTTTTAATCCGTTTGCTTTTAATTAAGAAACAGCATGTTGCTGTCCTATCAGCGCGTGCCAGGGTGCAGATTAATTGTAGCTTAAGATAGCTCGCCTTGATTGGTGTAATGTATTAGCTAACAAGACGCCGGCTTCTAAAGATACTTGTACACTACCTTGGGAACTTGGCTCCACTCCAGGGCCTCTCTCCCCTTCTCCCCACTCCCCTGCTCTCCTTGTTTCCCTGCTGCCCCTCCTCTCCTCTCCTCCTCCTCTCCCTCCTTCTCCTCCCCTCCGCCTATCTCCTTTCTTGTTACAGCTCCCATTTGAAGGCGAATCAGGAGAGTGAGGGGCACTTCTATCATCCCAGTGTGGGGGGTTATTTGCACCTTCGTTACTAAGCCGCTGGGGTTGGGCTCCCAGCCGTTTGTGTGTGTGTGTGTGTGTGTGTGTGTATGTATGTGTATATTTGTGTGTGTGTGTGTGTGTGTGTGTGTGTGTGTGTGTGTGTGTGTGTGTGTGTGTGTGTGTACATTCACTCGCTGAGCTTTTTTCCCCTGACGCAAGCCCCTGGCATACCAGACGGGCGGCTCTGACTCCACTGGCCTCGCCTCAGTTCTGCCCGCCGCGGAGGAAAAACGGGGGCATCAGTGGCAGGAACCCCGAGAGGCATGTGTGCTTCCACCCCCCTTGTGAAGGTGTCAGCGACCAACCAATTCCACACGCTTACTGATAGAGGATAAACACGAGTCAACATATGACGAGGGGCAGACATATACGCCTGAAGGGACCACAAGCAGGGGAGGAGATATTAAATATAATGAGAACAATCAAAGGAAACAGGCGTACCGATTGGGAAAGAGTATTTCCATTGTGCCGAATATGATGGATGTGTTTGCAGTGACTAATGTGTGTAATATACCAGTGATGCATGTGAATGTTGTCATATGTGTTGTAGCTATAAATGGCAATAGATGCACTTAAATAATTGTTTTATAAGACAAAACTTGAGGTAATTCATATTTAACTTTTGGGACTTATTATAAAAATAATGACCCTTTTGGTAAACACAGAAGCTACTGTATCAGCTGCTTTTATGCCAAAAGGGTCATTATTCTTATAATTTTTTTATAATCTTTTTTTTTTTACGATTTGTTTTGAGCTTTTTGCCTTTAATGAGATGAGGACAGTGAAGGTTTGGACAGGAAATGAGATGGAAATAAGAGGTAGCGAGTGGGATCGGGAAATGACAGCAGGTCGGATTCAAACCCATGTCCCCGTGGGCGCTCAAGCCCGAATATTGTCGAGCGACTGTTTGCGCCACAGTGCCCCACTATGCTGATACTATTTAACCGAACTATTTAATGTATTTTTGTAATGTTTAATCAGTCTCTATTTGTCTAGTTTCTGTTGGATTAATGCAGTTTAGTTATTGTTCAAATACATACTGTTGAGGTAGCATAATGATGTATTTACCTGTATATTACCTTCATACAGGTAACTATTTGGATGCCCTTCAAATAGCTCAAATACTGTGTATGCACCAATGCATAACTCAAGTTAAAAACATTAGTTTTAACTACTGTTTAACTACTACACCCCAATTATTTGGGCTTATCTGAAGTCTATGTAATATGTTACATATCCATGTAGCTTTTAGTCAAAGTGTACAGTACAAGGTCCTGTAGTAGGTAGCTGGTGCAATACATCCCCAGTTAAACTACAAAACACTTTCTAAATGAAGATGGCACAGTCTCACAGACACAGTCCAGTCTCTCTAAAACGTCCTCCCCCTTACACTATTAGGGTACAAGTAAATTAGATCGTGGGCCACAAATGGTACAATATCCATTCCACTATTAAGCCAGGCTATTGTCACTGGAAGGAATACAGTGTGACCTGCAAGGCGCCCTAGTGGCGAATGTCTTGAGTGTGATGCCAGAGGTGTGGAGCCTCTCCTCCTCACCTTCACGGCGCCCTCGGCCTCCACGAACCAGCGGCGCAGCATGGCCTTCATCTGGCCGTCGGTCAGGTGGCCGCCGCTCGCCTCCTTGATCCGCCTCTTCAGCTCCGTCTCCAGCAGCAGACGCCGCAGACGCCAGTAGAAGAACTGCCGCGAGGTCTGCCACTCCAGAATATCCTGGAGAACAAACACACACACATTCAATATATGAGACGCAATGCCAAACAGAACTGTGATTAGACGCATTCTATTGTACTAACATATACACACTCAAACACACAAAAACAAACACAGATGCATAGACATATCAGTCTCACACATGCAACACATGCACAAATGCAACACACACACACACACAGAAACAAAATACCACAGACACATAATATCACACACGAATAGACCATCAAGCACACACACTTGTAATGACATCCTGACAGAGCTTAGCACCTGGTAGGAGATGAACCTCCCTACTGTTACAGACACTACTTACAGGTCACACTGCCACACTTCCAGTAGACAGCTAGTGAAAGAAAGAAAGAGAGAGAGGGAGACAGAGAGAGAGGGAAAGATAGTAGGTTTGCTGTTTTTTGGATAGGGAGAGTTGGGAGCTGTAAGTGTGAATGGCATCTCCAGACCCCTCTCACAGCTGGCTGCAGGAGAGTGAGAGAGCTGCTTCCACTTGGCCGACCACAAGAGTGCACATTCACACTGCAACTCTCTCTCTCTCTCCTTCTCTCTCTCTCTCTCTCTCTCTTTCTCCCTCTCTCTCTCTCTCCCTCCCCTTTCTCACCATTTTCTCCTTACTTCCCCCCCTCTCTCTTTATTTCTCCCTTTCCCTTCTGCTTCTTTCCATCCCTCCCCAGGCCCTCCATCCCTCATCCTTCTCTCTCTCTCTTTCTCTCTTGCCCATGATGGATAGAGTAATGGCTCCCCAGCCCATCTAGGTGTCTAGCTGCACAATCTCCCCGATACCAATCTGTGGGCTTGTTCACAGGCTGAGCCCTATTGCTTGTGGCTGACGGTATATCCCATATCATCCAGATCAATCACAAAGTAAAGAGGGGGCTCAGAGTCTGTATGCATGGTGGGTAGCTTTTTTTTTTGGAGAGGGTGGGGGGCTGGTAGTGGTGGTGGTGGTGGTGTAATTTAGTGTATGAATGAATAAATAGATGGATATTTCCAGGCGCTAATCTTTCAGATGACTAAAATACTTCTCTCCTGTGAAGCAGCCCATTGTGGGAGATGAGAGTTTGATTGGATGTCTCCCCTGGGGTGCGCTCTCCATTAACCAAGGTGATATAACAGGTAATCAGAAGATAATTAAAAGGCTTCACTTCTTGCAAGTGCTGCCGAGGTGGGTTTGTGGGGGGTTGGCTTGGGGTGAGGGTGGTGGTGGTGGTGGTTTGGGGCGGGGGTGGTGGAGGCACGGCGTCAAGCATTCACCGAGGCAGCATGATTGTGATCTCGCGAAGAGAGGGAGCGAAAAAAAAAAAAAGGAAAAAACTTCTGAAGATTCACTGGTGCGAGCTACAGGTAGGTTATCAGATCTGCTGCTACGCATCTTCCATTTTAAACAAGCACCTGCTGGCACAGGGGGTGGGTAGCTGGCACAGGGGGAAGGCTACGTTAGCTGCTGCAGGCTGTTAGCCGTTAGAACTAGCCGCTAGCTCAGGCGCTACACAGGGCTCACCGAGATGACGCCTTTCTCCTGCATGCGGCCGGGCGTGTCGTGGAGGTCGGCGAACTGCACTGCCACCTGGTGGTAGATGGGTAACAGGAAGTCCTCACGCTCTTTCAGGGCACTCTCCAGGTCCTTACGCTGAGC
>NC_137928.1:19455264-19462764 GCF_963457725.1 Sprattus sprattus | reverse complement strand
AAATCCATACTCCTTTCTCTCGCTGTCACTTTCGCTCTCCTCTTCTCCCTCTTTATTTTAATCTTTGGTAATCGCTGGAGCTATTATCGCCATTATGAAGACTGTTATTATTCCGACTGCATAGTTCCAGTAAGCACTACAGTACTGGTGGTGATGGTGCTGACCGTAGAGGAGGAGGATGATGATGATGATGATGGTGATGATGAGGGGGGTCAGAAAGACGAGCATCACGTGTGGCGTTCGTTTATCCCACTGCCTGCAGTGCCAACATGGCTGCCCTTCCCCACTCCCTGGAACACCACCCCCCCACCCCATCCTCCTCCACCCCGCCTGCTGTCTGGCAGCCCCCCTGGAGGCTCTGGTGTAATAGACTGGCATGGCAGTGAGAGGCTGTCCCTCGGACTCGCAGTATTCAGCTCTCATATGAGCTCTCATGTCCATGGGCAGCTGTCCTTGGCTCTGCTTTCTCTCACTCCCGCTCTCATTCTCCTCCTCCTCCTCCTCCCTCTCTCTCTTTCTCTCTACTGCAACTCTCTCTCTCTCTCGCTGTCATTCCTGCTCTCCCTCGCTCTTTTTCTCTCTCACGCTGTCTATCTTTCTCTTTCTCTCTCCATCTCGCTCACACCATTACTCCTCTAGCTCGCGGCAGCGGTGGCGGCTGGGCTTTTCTGTCGGTGTGGAAAACAAACAGAGGTCTCCGGTAGCGGGGAGCCGCGCCCCGCGTCGGTAATGATTGCGCGACGGCAGCGGCAGACGCAGCGGAGGCGCCTGCAGCCTGCTCAGGCCCTGTGTATGTGTGTGTGTGTGTGTGTGTGTGTGTGCGTGAGAGAGAGAGAGCAAACGCCGGTGCTTACAGCTCGCCACATTTTACACACGATTTCTCCCGCAGCAGCCACCGGCTCCAAACAGAAGCAGTTAACCCCATCACAGCCACGGGGAACATGGGCAAGAGAGAGGAATAGTGTGTGTGTGTTTGTGTGTGTGCTGTTTGCTCTTGTATTTTATGTTGATGGTTCACAGCAAGTCACGGTGGAGGGGAAATGTGTGTTTTTGGTTGTGTGTGTGTGTTTATGTGTGTGTACACACATCCATATTTGGATGCCTGGATTTGTGAATATGTACAGTGGGGAAAATAAGTATTTGAACCCCTGCCGACTTTGCAAGTTTGGCCACTTGCAAAGAAATGTGTGATCTAGAATTTTAATGGTAGTAGTATTTTAACAGTGAGAAACAGAATATCAACAAAAAAATCCAGAAAACTGCATTTTATAAGATTTATGACTTTATTTGCATTTGATGCAAAAAATAAGTATTTGAACCCCCAAGTAAACAGCAAGAATTCTGGCTCCCAATGGCCAGTTATGTGCCCATAAAGCACACAGATTAGTCCTCATTAGGTCTAACAAGGTATACCTGATCTCAACTGGTGACCTGTATAAAAGAAACCTGTCCAAAGAATCATACTTCACACCTTCAACCTCACCACCATGGGCAAGACCAAAGAGCTGTCCAAGGACGTCAGAGATAAGATTGTAGACCTGCACAAGGCTGTAATGGGCTACAAAACCACCGGCAAGCAGCTTGGTGAGAAGCAGATAACTATTGGTGCAATTATTCATAAATGGAAGCAACACCAAACAACTGTCACCCGCTCTAGGTCTGGGGCTCCATGCAAGATATCCCCTCGTGCGGAATCAGTGATCATTCGAAAGGTGCAGAATAACCCCAGAACTACACAGGGGGAGCTTGTGAATGATCTCAAGGCAGCTGGGACCAGAGTCACCAAGAAAACCATTGGCAACACACCACGCCGTAATTTTTTTAAGTACTGCAGCACTCGCAAGGTCCCCCTGGTCAAGGAAGCGCATGCACAGGGCCATCTGAAGTTTACCATTGCACACTTGAATGATTCTAGGGAGGATTGGGAGACAGAATGTGGTCAGATGATACCAAATTCAAGCTCTTTGGCATCAACTCGACTTGCCGTGTTTGACGGGGGGGGAATGCTGAATATGACCCCAAGAGTACATCATACCCACCATCAAGCATGGAGGTGGAAACATTATGCTTTGGGGCTGTTTCTCTGCCAAGGGTACAGGACGACTCCACCGCATCAAGGGGACTATGGGTGGGGCCATGTAACGTGGAATATTGGGCTTGAACCTCATTCCCTCATTCCCTCCCATGGACCAAAATCCCTCCTGAGATGTTTGTAAACCTGGTGACCAACTACAAGAAACGTCTGACGTCTGTGCTTGCCAATAAGGGTTATTCCACCAAGTACTAAGTCATTTTTGTCAGTCAGTTTTGGGGGTTCAAATACTTATTTTTCGCATCAAATGCAAATAAAGTCATAAATGTTATAAAATGCATTTTTCTGGATTTTTTTGTTGACATTCTGTTTCTCACTGTTAATATACACCTACCATTACAATTATAGATCACACATTTCTTTGCAAGTGGCCAAACTTGTGAAATCGCAAGGGGTTCAAATACTTATTTTCCCCACTGTATGTCTTTATTGAATTGTGTAAGTGTATATTAATCAGTGTATGTTCATGTTCATGGATTCATATGGTGTGTGTGTGTGTGTGTGTGTGTGTGTGTGTGTGTGTGTGTGTGTGTGTGTGTGTGTGTGTGTGTGTGTGTGTGTGTGTGTGTGTGTGTGTGTGTGTGTGTGTCAGGTTTGTGTGTCAGGTTTGCCCTTAGCTGGTTTTTACCAATTTTTGCCAGGTAAAATTTATAAAATAACAGTAAATTAAAAAAATACATAACATATATCCTGAAACAGAGCATTAGTGTTTTACCCAAAGCAAATAAATAAAAAGCGATCTTATCAAATATTATTTTATTGTTAACCAAAATACTAGTCACAAAATCCAACCACTTCCTACAGATTTTATTCAATTTTATCGTCTTAGAATGCTTGAAAAGTACGCAGTTTTTTTATTTGATTTCTACAATTTTAGTCTCTGGTTGCTAAGCAGTTTGACAGTTTTTGACTGCATCTGAAATGTAAAAAAAAGTAGCGACACGCACGATATTGCTGCTTAGTTGGAAATGCAGCGGACGCTGGACCTGAAGTAAAAAACATAGCGGAAACCCTGGTATGTCTGAATGTGTGTATGCATGTGTGTGTGTTTGTGTGCAAGTGTGTGTGTGCATGTGTGTGTCTGTAACTGCAGCAGACAGGAGCTGGGTGGCCTGTGTCTGTCAGACAGTGAGAAGCAGGCCACTGCTCCTGGAGAAGCTCTGAAGGACAAACTCACCCAGCTGCTCACACAGACTGCTGCACATCTGGTCCACGCGCATCATGGTCTTCAGCAGGTCTTTCTTACGGTACTTGATCTCCACCGTGCCCTCTGGCTCCAGAACACCACCACTGCCAAAGACAGAACCCACTTAAGCTAACTTTTTTTTTAACGATTAGGACGCGCCATGTTTGGGAACGCTTACACCTTTTTATCACCTCTAGACTAGGCTAGAGATGACATTGGCCCTACGTATTATTTGCATACAATAATTAAATATACCATAACTATATACAATAATGTAAAAAAAATGTAAATTTTATAAAATATAAAAAAGATACATTAACAAAGCAGCTGCCATTCTACTGTTTGTGCGGCACCTTACCGGCTCTCCACGTCGGCGTACATCTCCATTTGTTCTGGGTTGATGGTCGGGTCGATCACCACCCAGGAGCCCCCCCTGAGCTCGGCCTGCGGGGGGATGTAGACCAGCACCGGCTGCCGGTACTCCCTCAGCCCGTCCACGATGTAGGCCCCGAACTTCAGCACCTGGTCATACATGTCTGTGGAAGAAATAAACGAGCAGTGAAGCTTGTGTTGAGGGTCAAGGCTTCTCTGGCTTTACTATACTTTCACAGAGTCATTGTCTTAGCCCTGCTTGTCACACAGTCGCTACCCACTGCCAGTGCCCACAACTGTGACCTTCATCTCTGCTGCTCACTAACTATAAGGACACAGGCTGCTCTTTCTGCTCTGTGAGGGCTCTGCCGAACAGATAATAGGAACTCTCTTACGGGAACAGGAGTGAGGAATGGCCTTCAGAGAGATATAGAGAAAGAAAGAAAGAAAGAAAGAAAGAAAGAAAGAAAGAAAGAGAGAGAGAGAGAGAGCAGGAGAGAGGGTGCGAGAGAGGCACAGTTGAGGGCAAACATAAAGCATCAGCCCAGGAGATGCGGCAGCACTTGCGACCAAGGCAACAGTGACCTTAGCAGCAGCAGCACCATCATCAGCATCATAGCAGCAGGGGTGGCAGCCATTGCAGCGCCACTGGTCCGCCCCTGTACTCCACCGTTAGTCTGGATTGAGGGGGTCGGTGGGAGGGCGGGCGCAAGGCAGGGACCCCGGTGTTCATTTCCAGTGCATTTCATGCATGGCGTCTCCTCAGCTTGGGGTCAGAGCCGGTTCACCCCTCCCCACCCTCCAAAATACACCAGTCCCGAAATGACTCTGCCAACACCAGCCCTATCCCCATTCCAATCCTCCTCAGCCTCCACTAATTTAATTTTTACATTATGCTGAATAACCTTTGCAGGGGAGAAGGAAAAAGAGAGGGGGGACCGGGGCTTAGAAGTAATGGTTGGAAAGTGGGGGGGGGGGCTTTCTGGGCCAATCCTAGATTCCATTTCCCAACCCCCACCCTTCTTCTTCCTCTCCCTCTGTTCCTCTCTCACTCTCCCTCCCTTTTTTTACTGCCTAAATTAGACTGCCTAGACCGCCTAGTAAAGAGTTTTCTTTTTTACTAATGTCAATTTACAGCCTAGCAAAGAGCTGCCTCTAATCTTTTCCTACTCATTACACACAATTTCCAAGTCGTTTGGCCGACGCGGCGATTGGCTCCTCGCGGTGTGTGCAGTGAGGGGTGCGCTGATTGTTTATTATTTATTTATTTATTTACTTACTTATTTACATCGTTCCCCCCGTTCTCTCCTCCCCTAGAGCTGCTCCGCTCCCACATTTTCCTGATGAACAATCAAAGTCCCGCGAGCGGGCGGGCAAACAGGCGAACGAACGAACGAACGAACCTGCTCCCCCTGGCCCCGTTGCAGCATATACGCATGAGCGTATGCAAACACATCACGCACCTCCACAAACACAATGCAGCAAAACTAACTAACAGAGCTTGGGAATAAGGGGCCGCGGCCCAACACATGCTAAATAACCACGCGACCGAACAGGACACAGCCCACACACAGTGCCGAACAAAACTTCTGTCCGAGAGGGTGCTCCGTGTAGCAGTTTACTGTACAGTATCCATAACGACTCTGCATTTATGGTAATACCATTTTTAAAACATCTAACACTCAAACCTGATCATGATCAGAGATATTTCCCTGGCTATCAAATTCACTTGGCCAATCAACGCATTATTAGAAACATCTAGAAACAAGAAGGGGTGGAAAAGATATACCCAGGTGTTTGCTAACTGCTCTGAATACCCACCTCCCACCACACACATTTACACACATACACACATACACACAAACACACATACAAAGTCAATCCCCACCCCTCGTTGGGCTGCCGATGAAGTAGATGGCAACTCCCAGAATGCACTGCTCTCACCTTTCCTATTGTTTTCCTGGCTGACTACAGGGAAGCCCAGCAGCCCATGACTATCAAAAGCGGAGCAGGACAAACAAAATTAATTAAACAGCGGCATGTTTGACACCTAGCTGTCTCCGTTTAAAAAGCTATTAAAGCACGCGCTGACACGCTGTCTCCAAACAGACACAACCCCGCACACGCACACACACACACACACACACACACACACACACATTCTTCCACACAGAACAATCATGCCGGGGCTGGCTGTGAGAGGGGATGAAGAGGGCAGGCAATACCAACGGCCAACTCATTTACATATTCCTACCCCGCTAGTCTGGTGCTACTGTAAACAGAGTCATGGACTACAGAGGCCCGGTAACCAGGAACTGATGACACCCACTGCTACTGTAAACAGAGCCATGGGCACTTTAAACTGGACTACTCCATAACCAGACATTAATGACACCTACTGCTACTGTAGCAGAGAGGCTATGGGGAATGGAGGAGCACGTGGCAGGTTGGGGGTAGAGTACATTTTTCTTTTCTTTTTCTTATTTTTATTTATTTCTATGAGATGATTGGAATTCTAAAAACCTGTTTGTGAAGTGACCTTGGGTGTCATGAAAGGCGCTTTAAATAAAATGTATTATTATTATTATTATTATTATTATTATTATTATTATTATTACTAGTGCTGTCAAACTGCGATTAATCACGATTAATCACATTTTTGTCATAGTTAATTAAAAATTAATCGCGATTAAATTAATCAAAATTTGATCTATTCTAAATGCCCCTTCAATTAATCATTTTATTTTATTTTAATGGTCTTATCAACATGGAAAAGTGGATTGGCTTGCTTTAAGCAATGTTTTATTTGATTGAAAAACAACATTGCCAAACGGGCGGTACAAAATAAAATTATAAAGTGCACATTTAAGATAAACAAGGACTCAGCCTATAGTGCAGTTAAACCATGGCTTAATATTTTTTGCTGCCAGCTGCCTGTTGACATTTTCAGACAACAGTGATGCTCGCTTCTTTTGCACAACACAACTTTTAAAGGTAAACTTTCTATTCAGAAGCTTTTTATCATCCATTTCGCCGTATCGCGCTCATCATTCACTCAAACGTGACGTTAGCCTACTACAAAGTTTGGGAGGGCAAAATAACGTTAATTTAAAAAAAAAAAAAAAAAACTTTAAAATTAATCGCGCGATAAAAAAATGAACGGCGTTAAAATGGGTTTGCGTTAACGCCGTTAATAACGCGTTAAACTGACAGCACTAATTATTACATGAGGTGGCATCATACTGACCTTTCATGCCCCCAGAGAAGCCCCTCCAGTTAGCGAAGACCATGAGTGGCAGGCCCTCACGGTTCAGGTCCTTGATGGCTTGGGCTGTCTTGAAGGCCGAGTCGGGGAACCATACCTGGCCTGCCTGCTGGATCAGCTGTCAGGGAAAGGGGTGAAAGGTTGGGAGGTCACAGAGATCACAGAGGTCAGTAAAGGGTCAAGCCTGTAAACTCCTGTCAACTGCAGTCAAAATGAATCACTGATGCCCTGACTCTAGCATGCTGAGCATCTCTGAGATATGGATGAGGTTTGTGTGAGGTTTGAGTAAATCAGCACTGGTGCCATTTGTTAACATCAAACTGCAGTGTGTGTATGTGGAGGGGTTGGAGGACATACTTTGGCCTCAGAGTCCAGGTTCGCAGGGTCTGCAGGGACACACAGCTCCACACATCTGGTTTCCACAGCGACCACTCCTGTGGGGATACCACCTAGCCTGTGGCCAAATTCAGTGTTTATCAAAACTGTCAATACAAACTCTCCGAAATGTCACTGTGATATGACAAAACACATTCATGCAAAGTCAATCACATGCACGCGCGCACACACACACAAACTCCATCTAAA
>NC_137928.1:19445264-19450264 GCF_963457725.1 Sprattus sprattus | reverse complement strand
GGACAGCCACTGTAAGAGTGTGTAGACTCCCTCAAAGTCATCGCACACTGTACTGTGGGTCACTCCATTGTTATGCATGATCTGCACTCCTCCCAGCTGGTTGTTGGACGTGTACACTTCCCTTCCCAGTACCTGTGTGCAGACACAAACACAAACAAGCAAACAGGAACATCAGAAATGGCTAAATAGGTAAATATGTACCTCATCTCTACCGCCACATACATGTAGGAATAGGGACATGCACAACTGTAAGACATATAGTACATTATATATTCATATATATTGAAGTATACAGACGTATTTTAGTCTCTATTCCAGTTGCTGTGCTCATCTTAAGCATCTTCACTGATACCCAATCTGCAGTGTGGGTTTTTCTCCATTCTGAGACTAATGCCTAAACTACAGGAAACTTTCCTCTTCGGCGACTCTCCTCTGCCACGTTCCTCCAGAGGCGCATGGCAGAGAAGCCCCCTCTCCCCCCACCCCACCCCCCCTCCAGCGGGCCTATCCCGCCTGCCCTCCTGCTTGTAATGTCTCTCTTAATCTGTCCATTATGGAGCAGCAATGAGGAGCCATGTCAAAGGGGGCCTGTGTCTTGGGGCCTTGGATCAATAAGATCATACACAGAAGAGAGGAGCTCCATGCACAAACCCCCCCACCCCCACCCCCACCATCCTGTCCTGGGGGAACGTCGATACTGTCGATTGGGTGTTAAAGAGCACTCCGTCAACCGCCGGTCACAAGGTGGGCCGCCATCGCCCGGGCCCCTGGGGAGAGGGACCATACAGGGAGCCTCTGTGTAACCTCCAGTGGGTATTAATACTGGGGCCTTCTCCCATTCCTCCTGAATATTGACAGGCCGGGGTGACGAAGTGGCTCCCGTGAGGTGACTAGTGAAAGGGGCCCACAGGGGGTGGCCTCACAACTCACCACACATGTCCTGCTGACCAGAGGCCAGTGCCAGCACAGCTAAACCGGGAGATACAGTGGCCTCTCAACTCACCACACACAAGACCACCTGACCAGAGACCAGTGCCAGCACAGCTAAAGGTGGAGATAGAGTGGCCTCTCAACTCTCCTTCTTCTCTTTACCCCTGTAACAGCAACCCTATGAGCACAGTGTATACCCTCTAAACTGATCTTTTGTGTATCATGTATATAGCACCGGGTGTCTGTATATATATTATCTACCAAATGCATGCTGTGAACAATACTTGTTTTTTCCCTTCCCTTTCTGCCACACAACCTCCCCCATCCCCCTCTTCCTATCACCACCCGGCCAACCTCAAGCAGATGGGTCCCCCCTTATGTGCCGTGGTTCTGCTTAAGGTTCCTTCCTGACTAACAGGGAGTTTTCCCTTGCCTCTGCTGCCATTGTGCTTGCACTAAGGGGGTCCAGGCTCTGGGCTCTGTTAAGCACCTTGAGACAACTGTATTGTTATAGTGCTATATAAATACAATTAAATTGAATTGAACTCATCACACACAACACCTGCTGACCAGAGACCAATGCTAGCAAAGCTACATTTGGAAATACAGTGGCCTCACAACCCACCACACATGAGACCTAAACAGATCTAGACGGCTAAACAGCACAGGGTCACCTCTCATATTAAGGATTCATTAACTGGCTTTATGTACTGTTTTAGCGTATATGAAACCATTAACGTCGCTCAAGTGCTTGCACTGCTTGCACTGGCGCCTCACAGCAAGAAGGTCATGGGTATCGATTCCCGCATGGGGCGCTGTTGGCTCTGGGGGGCAGGTCCTCCCCAGACCTTCAGTGCTCAGGTGGGCTATCTCCCGGGCCTTTCTGTGTGGATTTGCATGTTCTCCCAGTGTTCACAAGGGGTTTCCTCCACTAAGAACCCCAACAGAAAAAACATGCAAAATAACAGAACACATGTCCATCCCTGACCAAAGATGGACAGTTCACTTCACCTAGTCCCCGGGCGCTACAAGCTGCCCACTGCTCCTGGGGGGTCCTTGAGAAAGGACGGTCCAGGATGGGAAAATGCAGAAAATAAATTCACCGCGACCTCAGGCCTGCTTGCGTGTGTGTGTGTGTGTGTGTGTGTGTGTGTGTGTGTCCTGTGTCGCCTCCATATATGCACGTGTGTGTTCCAGGGTGTCGTGTGTGCCATTAAAAACCTGACAAAGACAAAGGTCTTATCAACAGAACATAAGTAATGTTGATTAAGTCTGATAAGCAGGATATATCATCATGTCAGATATATAATATTTTGTTCACAATTTTACAAAAATATATACTGTACTAACTGTATATATATATATAAAATAAAATTACATTTAGCCTTATGCCAAACCTGTGTGGTTGTAATACAGTGTGGGTGTGTGTGTGTAAACATACTGCAGATGTTAACTGCTGAATGTGTCTGATTAAGAGGTAAGTAGAGGCAAGTAAACTGTATGTGAGTGTTTGTGTTGGTGTGTGTGTGTATGTGCATTTGTGTCCATACGTGTGTGTCCCTGCAGGTGTGTGTGCTGCCACCTATAGCCTACCCCTATAGCTGGACATGTATGATGGTAAGCGAATGCTTGTGTGTGTGTGTGTGTCTGGGAGCGTGTGTAAAGGTGTGAGAGGTCCTTGAGGGATAGCACGGGGGCCAGTGAACTCATTTTCGCGCCAGCACCAAACTGACGGCCCCTAGGGCTCATTAACCTTTCATTCCCAGAATTCCACGCGGCCCTGAGGTGAGAGGGAAGAAGGGGTGAGGAGGCAGGGCCGAGGGCAAAGGGTGGGGGGTGCAAACGGGGGGGTTGGGGAGGAGGCTAGTGGGGTGGCCCCGTCTTTGGTGAAAGGCAGGAAGGGCTGGCCATCTCGGCCCCCTGTTTTAACCTCTGCGCCCATCATTTATCCTTTTATTGCCTGCGTCGGGGCCGGGTGCGTGGCCACAAATCTCGAGCGCGCTCCTAAAGCTGTCAGGCCTGCCCCGGGCTCCCGGCAGCACAGCCAGCGCGGTCACCTTGACAGCAGAACACAGGGGCCGCCACACACCGTTCTCACACACACACAGACAGACACACACACACACACACACACACACACACACACACACAGCATCTATTAATACACACACACAGAGGGACACACACAAGAACAACACATACGGACACACACACACAAACACACACCACAGCACCCATACGTCCATACACACAGACACAAGCACGCTCTTACAACACACACCCATATGAACACATATCCACACAGACCTACACATCCGAACCCACACACACACACACACACTCTGCCAGAGTCACATTAATATTCCATTGTGGGGGTTGGAACAAGGGAGGGCATGGAGGAGACTGCATGAGGGAGAGAGGGAGGGAGGTAGGGAGGGAGGGGTTGTGGATTAAAGCACAAGCATTTGTCTCTCTCTTCTCTCACTCTTTTTCTCTCTCTCTCTGTTTCTTCTATACCTCTCTCTTTTCTTTCTCTTCTTCTGTTTGCTCCGGTAATCACTCGCCGGCCGCAGCACCATAGATAAACTCTGCTGGCATTAATTAACTGTCTGGGTGGGGGGACGGGACGAGGGCGCGGGCACGGGCAGAACGAGGCATGTGTGTGTGTGTGGTTGAAAGTGTGTCTGTGTTTGAAAGTGTGTCTGTGTGTTTGAAAGTGTGTCTGTGTTTGAAAGTGTGTGTGTGTGTGTGTGTTTGAAAGAGTGTCTGTGTTTGAAAGAGTGTGTGTGTCTGTGTGTGTCTGTGCGCACATTTGAGTGAGTGTGTATGTATGGGTTTATGTGTGTGTGTGTGTGTGTGTGCGTGTGTGTGTGTGTCTGTGCGCACATTAGAGTGAGTGTGTATGTATGGGTTTATGTGTGTGTGTGTGTGTGTGTGTGTGTGTGTGTGTGTGTGTGTGTGTGTGTGTGTGTGGCAGGGAGGTGCCTCTGGTGGCGGGCACCCTGGGGTGGTGTGGGGTGACCCCCTGCTCCGTGTGGGCCTGCCTGGGCACGGCGGGCGGCTGCGGGGAGGCCGCACTGCTCTGGGGCCCAGCAGGGGAAGCTGTGCGCCGAGAGATTAGCGGCAGGGGAGGGAACCAGGGAGGGGGTTCAAACGCAGCAAGCGCCCCCCCTTCCAGCCGCCCTCCCCCCAGGAGGAGATGCAGAGATGCAGGGGGTAGGGAGGTGGGGAGAGAGGGGTGGGTGTGTGTTGGTGGTGGTGGTGGCGGAGGGAGGGGGGTGAAAATGAGATGGCCCCACAGGTCTCTGTGTCTCTCTGACGACACAGACAAGAATGCGTTAGCTTCCACAGAAGAGGTCAAAGCACTCTGGAGCTTGAGATTAATACTACAACTGAAATGAATATGACCTTGGCAGTCTAATCACATTATGGATACAGCTGGCTCAAAACAAATTAATATTTTGAAAAATATGAAAATACATATCCACTGAATGTATTAAGGAGCTCCTGCACTGTATTCCATAAATATCAGTTTTCCTACCACAGACATTTCCATAACAGACCAAATCCATTGCCAGCAACATTCCAGACCTTCACCGTGTAAAGTAAGGTGGGACAGCTGGGATTCAGATACTGCCAGCACAGCTCATGTTATGACATGACAAACCATCTCATCTCTCATAAAAAAGAAGAACATTTTCTGGAAAGTAAAAAAAAAAAACACCAATAAAAATAACACCAATCGGTCAGAAAACTAGTTCATTCATCTATTAAACACTCAAGTCATCAAATAAAATGTGTTACTCTACTTCCAGCTCCATCTATTACGACCAGATTTAAAATAAAAAGATCAGTTAATCTCAACAATTACTTAATTATAAAAATGACAATGTGAGAACATTGCTGTCGGATACTGCCTCCCTCTAATTACTGGCATTGGCATAATTCAATGGCAGTACATTACTGAGCGCACTGAAAGTGACAAAAGACAACAGAAACAGCCAACAGAAGAACCCCCTTGCTTGTCAACACAAACACAACAGATCACAAGCAGGGAACTTGACACACTT
>NC_137928.1:19280264-19440264 GCF_963457725.1 Sprattus sprattus | reverse complement strand
TGGTGAACAGCCACCCTGACATAATCCTGTAGGATTCCTTGATAAACTTGGGAATTAATCTCCCCCTCTTTGATGGCAAAATGTCCAGGCCCCGAGGCAGTAAAGCAGCCCCAAATCAAGATGCTCCCTCCACCGTACTTCACCACTGGGCTGATGTTTTCATGTTGGTATGCGGTGCCCTTTTTATACCAAACGTAGTGCTGCGTGTTCTTCCTGACCAATTCAATCTTCAACCAGTTTCATCAGTCCACCAAACATTTTCCCAGTAGCGTTGTGGAGTGTCAAAGTGCTTTTTGGCTAACGCATTACTTTATTTTGTAGAGCAGCAGCCTCTTCTGTGGTATTCTGCCATGATTCTGCATTGTGCCTTCAGAGTCATCTTGGCTGGCCGCCTTTTTCTAGTTCCATTAGGTCTCCATTTATAGACTATTTGCCAAACTGTGGAATGCCGTGTCTCTAAACACTTTGAGATGACTTTCTGCGAGGCAGGGTTCACATCAGCAGATGCTTCTTGTGAATAGAAAACTCAAAATGTTCAACTCAAACTCAAAAAGTCAAAGCAGCTCTAACCCACATCTCCAAACTCGTTTAATCGTTTACACTCCAGGTTTGTTAACTCTTGACTCCAATTAGCTTTTGTTGAAGTCATTAGCCTAGGGGTTCATATATATATTTCAACATCGGCTGTGAATGTTTGAGTGATGTATTCAATATGGACGAGAACAATGCAATAACCTGTGTGTTAGTAGTTCAAACTAATTGTGTATGTGTATTATTGCAACATATGAAGATCAGACTATATTTTAAGATACATTTATAAAGAAATTAAGATAATTCCAAAAAACTCACTTTCTTTTTTTTGCCACTATACCTATACAATGTACCAAGCCCACCCCACCAAATCCGTCCTGAAGACCCCACTCCATCAACCAAACCACAAGAGTTCACGCACCCATCTGAATTTCCCCTTCCAGAAATACGCACATACACGTACACGTACACACACACACACACACACACACACACACACACACACACACACACACACACACACACACACACACACACACACACACACACACACACACACACACACACACACACACACACACAGCCCAATCCCCACTCCCTAGCTGTGGAGCCCGGCACTGGTGCTGCTACTGCTGCTGCCCTCCTCCAGGATGTGGCGGGGCGCGAGGCGAAGGCACTCAATCCGTCCGCTGCACATTGTCATTTGCATTTCATGCCTCCTGGCTTTTTTTTGAAGTGGCAATACTTTGATGCAGTCAGAGGGACACATTATCATTATTTCAATTTCCGTGGCGAGGCATTTGTGAGTATGCATAGAGAGTGAGAGAGAGAGAGAGAGATAAAAAGAAAGAAGGGAAGAGAGATACAGAGAGAGAGAGAGTGTGTGTATGTGTGTGTATTTGTGTCTACTCATGCACTGAATGGAAATGCTATCCACACACACCTGCCAGTACGCCTGTGGCGAATAAGAGTGTACATGTGTGCATGTGCGTGTGTGTGTGTGTGTGTGTGTGTGTGTCTATGAGAGGGAGTGTTTGTGTGCATGCATTGAACAAGGTGAAGGTGACAGAAAAGGTATAGTTAAAAGACAGAACAGGGAGAAAGGCAGCGTGAGTGTGAATGTGTGCCGAGGGGGGCAGACAAAAGAAAAGACAAAAGGCAGGCAGACAAGAGAAGAGAAGAGAAGAGAACAGAAGAGACAGGAGAAAAGAAAGGAGGAAAAAGAAAAAGAGGGGGCAATTGCATTGGCTCCTCCTGCCTCTCTGCTCTCTGGCCCTCAGTCACTTCCCTGTCAGCCATGCACATGCAGCCAGGGCTCAACATTACAGCAAACTGCATCCCTCACCTCTCTATGAACTCCACTGCCAGCCTTCAGCTTTCCAATTCAGTGTTATTAAAAAACACCTTTAAAACGGCAACTGAGATAAACTACCACCATTCCTCAGTGTGTTACCTTTACTAAACATATAGTAAAGGTAAAGGTAACAAAACATATATCAACCTCTCCCCAGTCAAATAGTGAAAAAAAACACAACAAAATACCAATATCATTCACAATGCGCATGTGAACCACACTGTAAAAATATTCATATGCTAATTCAAACATCTGGAGATAGCAAAATTATATCAGATTACTGAACCAACATTTCATATCTACTGACCATAAATGACAGCCTGCATCAACTCTTCTCATACACAGGAATAAAAGCACATCAAAGTGAATGCCTATGATGGCCCACTCTTAACATAGGTGTGTATAATATATATATGTGGTCGTCTCCTTATACAGTATATATATATAATTATACGGAGGCGACCACACTGAAGCACTTGGAGTAGCAGTGAAAGTAGGGCCGAGAGTTGGAGTGGGATGGAGAGCGTAGCGTGGGCGAGCGGGCGTCTGACCTTGTTGAGAGCACCGGCCCCGGTGAGGATGATGTGGGAGTTCTCCACCTGGATGGTCCTCTGGCCCAGCCGCACCACGTACGCGCCGATACCAATGGCCCGACATGTCACCTGCGCAGAAGGTGAGAAGAGAAATAGTGGGAGGAGGGAAAAAATCCCACAAAGAGGATGTGTGGAAATAAGGTACGTACAAAAAAAAAAAGAACTTAATACATAGTGGGACACGGCACCTCTGACAAAAAATAGTTTAATATCATAAAACAGTATAATAAATAAATAATTGATAAGAAAGTGAACTTATATTAGTTATTTTCCACCTCAATTTTGTTTTTTTGTGATTTTAAAACAATCATATATTAATTGTGTAATGTAACAGGTCATGTCAGGTCATTAATCAATTTGTAAGGGATAATGTGTCGTCTGCAAGTTATTCTTGAAAAAATAAATCCTAATAGATGCACAGCACATACATTATCTCGCTTATTATACGGTTACTTGCCACAAGACATTTCTCCAAAACATTTCTATTTTTCCACTGACAAAAAAAAATTCTGCATGTGCAGAAAACTACACCGTTTCAGGTGTTTCGTAGCAACGCATTACTTGCTGACTTTTAGTTACAATTAATTTCCATTAAGATAAGTGAACGGACTGCTTGAGGAATGATATGAAAGATCAGACTCGGAAGCACAAAACCCCTTGCCAATGGCAGCGGCCATTAAATCATTATCAAGAAATATCGGACCTCCGAACGCTGGGATGGCCCATTCAATTCAATGGAACTATCTGCAGCACTCCGAGGAGCTGTATAATAATACAACATTAGAAACAGGAGCATTGTTTGTCTGTGTGTCTGTTTGTTTATGTGTATATGTATGTATACAAAAGTGTACATGTGTGTATGTGTCATGATTCATCGCACGCCCTCACCAGGTTCATGGTGATGATCTCCTCATACGCCAGAGAGGACTCGCCGGCGATCATTCCGGAACCCCGCAGGTTCTCCACGCCCAGCCCCTCCTCCTTGCCGATGATGTCTGTGATCTTGTACCTGCGAAGTGTCACGCAGGGTTGAGCAGCAGTGGAACCACCGTCACTCACACCAGACACACACACACATACTCTGACCAACAGTCACACGCAGGCACCCGCTACCATTGCACCGGGGCTAAGCCTGATGTCTCTCACTAGTGGCTTCACTCCCCTGTGGTCGAGCTGTATGGCTGTGCAGGAACGACTACTGAGTACCATACTGCCTTTGAAAAAATCAATAAGTTCCATAAGAATTATACAGCACCATACAAAATCATTACATTGTTCTTTATCAAGGATCAATGAACTATTGACCTGGGTGTACACTCCTATCTTATCTTATCATATCTAATTGGAGAGCGACTGAGGAGAAACAAACTTGAATGAATGAGAGGTGAATACTAAGCCTTGAGGAGGAGGGACTGTACTAGTGGCCAAGGGAAGCAATTTGATGAACTTCCAAACCAGCAACCTCCCAAACTACACCTTCTTTAGATGAAGCAGTGACATTGGACAAACCATCCCAGTGTCCACTGCGACCAGGTACTGTTGAAAGGGATCATATTACACAACACAAGAGGCTAGAGGCTGGAGGCGACCCCTCACCTTGACTCGCCCTCGTCCTCCACATGCTCACAGTGCACAGAGTTCAGCGCTGACACCTTCTTGTAGTCCTGAGGGGTGAGATACAGGTACTTGAAGCCCTGGTGGGAGAGATGGAGAGACAGAGGTGGGCGAAAGAGTAGAGGTGAGAATCAGGGAATGGAGGGAGAGAGAAAAAAGGAGTGAATGAGAGAAAGAGAGAGAGAGGGGAGAGAGAGAGAGAGAGAGAGTTAGATGACGAACACAAATGAGCAAGGCTTGGCAAATCACTTGCCAAGGCTGGACTTCAGGGGCGCACTGGTGGCAGTGGTCCATGGCTCCCTGCTACTCTGCATTCCCATAAATCCACTTCTTAGAGGAGGGGGGGGGGGGGGGGCTGGAGGTGAGGTGAGGTGAGTGGAAGAGAACAGAAGAGAGAGAAGGGAGAGGAGGAGAGAGGGAGAAGAGGGTATGGGAGGGAGAGGAGGACAGAGGAAGAGGAGGAGAAAGGGAGAAGAGGGGATGGGATGGGAGAGGAGGAGAGAGGGAGAGAAGGGGATGGGAGGGAGAGGAGAAGAGAGAGGGAGAAGAGGGGATGGGAGGGAGAGGAGAAGAGAGAGGGAGAAGAGGGGATGGGATGGGAGGGAAAGGCATTGGGCAGCTTCCAGGGGCCTAAGGGGCCATGGGGCCGCTGGGCTGAACCTGCTGGCCCTGTCTGCTGGCGTAATTTAAAAACTGGCTGAGAGAGAGGGAGCGAGAGAGAGAGAGAGAGAGAGAGAGAGAGACAGGGTGAAAAAAAGAAATAGAGATAGGGAGAGAGAGAGAACGGGGAACCTGCTGGCGATAATTCAGCCTCATTTCACGCTTTCAGAGAGCGAGTTTCTCCTGCACTGCCTCAGAGCCACGGCTCCAATCACAGATCCGGCCAACCCCTCACCCCCCTCGCCCTTTCCCCTCCCCCTAGTCCCTTCCTTCCCTGCAGGGGGCACCATAACCACCACCAGCCCCCCCCCCCCCCCCACCCACTCCTACCTGACACACCCCTTCCCCCAATCCCTCATCCCAACACTCTTACCTTGTAGGGGTCGTTGGGGTCGTGCCAGGCCACTTGGAACATCTGCCGGATTTCCTCGGCCAGGCCGATGCGGGCACCGCTGTTGGCAGAGATGTAGATGCGCGGCACGCGGCGCTGGCGGGCCAGGATCGACGCCTGCTGGAACAGCACATCCTCCTGTGGCCCGAACGAGCCGATCTTGTGCGTGATGTCGTTGCAGATGACCACCACCTCGCGGCCCGTCGGGTACTCGGGGGTGCGTAGGGTCATCAGCCAGGCCACCATCCCAATCTTCACAGGGGGATGAACAACAAGTTTTGGGAGAGTGTGTTGTAAGAAGAATATTGCTTTCAAGGTGACATGATGGTGTGAGAAAAATTGTAAATGCTTCATCAACTGTACTATCAACAATACAGTAGTATGGATGACACATTTAAAAACATGAAAAAGACAAAAATAAATAGAACTCAGATCAAATTAATTGAACCTCTATCTTTCACTTCTGAGACATTCCATAAGGTGAACGGTAAACGGTCAAGGTGAAAAGACATATATCATAGCAACCATTTTATACACTATGTGTTTACATTATGTAACATGCAGCTGGCTGCTTGTATCCTGCAGTGGTTTCTCTTCACTCAGAGGTGCTATATGGTATTTACTCTCAACACTGCGGTCTACTGAGGTGAAGGGATTAACCTGGATGCCTTCCACCCCTTGCATTCCCCGGGTTAATGTTAATGATGACCATAAAAAAAATATGAATTCAATATTTTTTTTAAATCACACCACTCAATTTGAAGGCAATCTGGGGGTCAGATGCATCCACATGGAATGCATTACAACAAAGGCTGCTCTGTGGCTAGCACTGTTGACGGCACCAGCAATCAGAGCAAATGCCTCACCAAACATTACCATGAGGCTCTTAACTAATGGCCAACAAATCACTGACCTGCGCAGTAACCTCTGAAGGGCTGAGACATCCCAGACACCGAGAAACCCAGCGGCGCTAACAGTAGCGGAGAGCAGATTCTAACCAGTGCAAGGCATCGTGATCCCATCTGTCATAAAGGCTTTGTTTGTTTCTTTGTACTTTAGCCATTTAACCCTGTGTGAGGGTTACTGTGAGATCATTGCTGGAATGGTATTTGGGTTTGAAAGGGGCCTGATATCCTAACGCATGCACATACGCACACACACACAAGGTTTACTGATACTTCCCGTGGCTCTGAGTGCAACTCAATGGCACAATGCGGCTGGGGTCTTCTCCACAATCCAAGACTACTGAAGAAAAAGAGAGACCCCCATGGGTCAAACTGTGGTATTGCACCCCAAAAGTTGTCTTTTCTCCACTCTCCCTTTTTACAGGGAGAACATCAGAACATGGAAAGAGGGGAGGCCACATGTGCTGTTGCCACTGGAAAAAAAAACCAGCAGGACATACAAAGACCCTACCATGCTGAATCAGACAAACAAAATGCTCACAATAGACCAGGACCCATCTCTTTCTTTGTTTGCCACAGCAATCATGAAACGACACCTGCACCACAGCGCCCTGAAAGCTTCAATGAGACACCTATATTAACACACACACAGCTATGACTACATGCAAGAGAGAGAGGGGGGGGGGGGGGGAGGGGTTGGGAACCTTCACTTGTTGTTTTCCCTGCCTGCATGCCAACTGCGTGGCGGCTCATAGCCAGCATTGTGCTAATTAAGCCAAACGCTAATAGGCTTTGTTATTGTTGCTGTGTGTGTGTGTGTGTGTGTGTGTGTGTGTGTGTGTGTGTGTGTGTGTGTGTGTGTGTGTGTGTGTGTGTGTGTGTGTGTTGTGTTTTGCTCCAGGCTGCTGCCGCTTCTCAGCCCTCTTTCTCTCACCTCATTGCCTCCTGGCAGGCGGTTGAGCTGCTGCAGCTGGCCCTGTGCATCCAACACCAGCTCAGTAAAGGTCAACAGCTCGGTGGGTGCCGGGCATTTTGGGAGATGAGCCTGGACCTTCATGGAGCTCCACAGGTTCAGCAGTGCCTGATAGAGGGTGGGTGGGTAGGTATGGAAGAGAAACTAAGTACCAGCTTACTGTATCTAAATGTCTAAATGATCAAAACAACTCCTATCATTTTCAGTCTGAGAAAACAAATGTTGAATGCTGACTGGATGAATTAGCAGCCAATATTTATGATAAACCACAAATACATGTTTTTTTGGTTTCAATTTCATAGCTGCAGCTTAAGACTACACTCGGCTTACCTGTCATGTAAGTCACTTCATCATGTAATTAAAAACTCTTAGATAACTCTAATGTACTTGTTAAATAACTCTATAGTCTAAACGTACTCATTAAATAACTGTAAGTATAAATTGATAGTAAGTGGCTGTGGTCCTCACCTGTCTGAACATCTCGGGGAAGTCATAGGCGTAGGTAGTGCCCAGCGTCTGGGCCTGGAAGCGCTTGGACTGCAGCAGGTCTTTGGTGACGTAGGGCGTGTTGATGAGCATGCCATGCAGCGGGCCCTGCTTGTCCCCGTACCCCTGGAACATGACCTGTCGAGAGGGAGGGAGGGAGGGGGTGAGACAGAAGAGTCGACCGATTGACCCGCTCCATCATTCCAGACGAAAACTAGATCAATCTCTGACTTGGGTGTGGTCCTAAATCGGTTTCCGGGGGCCTAGCTGAAGGGACTAGCTGAAGGAGAGAGTGAGAGGGAGACCTATAGTGGCAGAGCCTCAAGAGATCACTGCCAACCTCTCTGTCAAAAAACAAAACAATCCTTCAGTCAACCCCTCCTGTGATGGTACACACCACCCTCAAAAAAAGTTTTTCTTTCTTCTTGGTGTCTCATTATAGTCCATAAATCCTGAAACTGTAATGATTCCATTATTCCAAGGCAAGAATGAACTTGCCTCATAGCTACAGAGGTAAGTGTTAATTGAGATGGCTGAATACAATACATGCGCTGCAACAGGATCCTTAGTTAATGCTGTCTGGCAAGTCTAAATGGAAAGGAAATGAAATCTGGCCCTCGCCTCAACACTTGATGCCACCGCCGCTCTCCTGCTTATGAGGAAAGGACTAAGACTGCCATTACTTTTTCACCCTCCGAAAAAAAAATAGTGGGAAGCGAACGTTGGCCAGATATGACTCCGATAAGTGTAGCACAAAAGGCGGCAGCACATATATACAGTAATTCTGAAGGCAGGAGAGATGATCTAAAGTTAATTTGTCTGAAGCCACTAATGAAATGCTGAATACAGCACTTTACACAGCAATAAAGAGCTCATAAATGTCTGATTGATCATTTGCTCGGAGCAATTAAAAATATCTCAATGGTTCTTTCTCGGCCGTGTAACATGCTGAGGGATTAGTGAAGCGGCACATACTGACCATTTTACAGTTGCGGGGAATTCAGCTGTCTAACAGAGGGACACCGCAATGACAATTTTTTAGAGAGTCACGTAATCACAGGACATCACTGTATAAACCAGCCAATCTAATCGTTTCGGTCTAAACCTTTGGGGTTTTAAATGTCTAGACAGGTGCTCTTTGGTTTGGATGTGAAATGGGAACAGTCAAAGAACAGATAAAATGTAAAATGAAAATGCATCTTGGGAGCATTTCAGCTATGCATTAAGGAGATTTAGTACATTTACAACTGTGTGTGTAAGACTTGTAAGTGAAAGCAGAGATAGATGATTAAAACACTTATACACTATGGCTGCCAACAGGCAAGTCCATGACGCCCCCCTCCCCGCTCCCCCCCCAAAATCTAGCTAAACTCATCATAATCAAGCTAATCACCACTGACATAAGATATCACTGTTGCACTCATTTTCAACATCAGCATATTAAAGGCAATGACAAAATAAGGTTATAAACACATTAATTAAACAAATCAAAGGCATAAAGTTAATCATTAAAAACTCCATAACTTACCTGTGGGTCTTTCTGGCCCTCCTGGTCGGTGCAGGTGGCGGTGACCTCCTTGTAGAGGCTGATGTCCAGGTAGTAGCCGGACTCGTTGGTGAGGAAGAGGCGGATGGGGATGGTGTCACCGGAGGGCGTGGTGCGGATGTTGATCTTCAGCTCGGCCTGCAGGACACGCAGTTTCCACAACCTGCTCCCATAACGCATCACCATCAGACGCACAGCCTCCTTAATCTGACAGAGGAGAGGGCACATGTGACACATGTCAGAGGGGTCTCACAGACACATTGAAATTCCCCTGACTGACTCATTTTTGCAATCATCCAACAATATTGTTTAATCACTTAATTGGCTTATAACCCACTATTTTGTGTTCACTGAAACATTAATGGACGGTTTTAATGTTGACTAGAAGAAGTTTACAAACTGACCTTGGAGGGGTCCATGATGACGGTGGGGACGAAGTTGAGGAAGATGTGGTTGCAGTCGGTGCGGACGGTGGTGTTGCTGAAGGCCACCTCCAGCTCATCCATGGCCTCCAGCAGCAGCCTCTCCCCTTCGTTCTGCAGATACTCGAAAGAGGCCTCCTACAAATACATGAAGACGAATTCACCAGCTGTACTTTGCCACAAATGGTGGCTGGATCTATGCCTTAGCGGTAAATACTACAGGTCTAGTCATTCAGAATGTTACCTTGGTGACCAGGTCTGAGTGGCGGATGATGGCACGCACGAAGAAGCGGTAGTCCGTCACCTCTGCTCCCGCCTTCACACGGGCGGCGCCCAGGTAAAGGTGCATCTTGTGGTTGGAGCAGGGGATGGCGGTCAGGGCAAAGTTCCGCATGCGGTTGAGCTCTAGCTGGAAGGCCAGTGCAGGCTCCAGGTGCCTGTATATCCGATCCTCCTCGAACTGTGAAAAACAAATGCCTTTAGGATTGGCACTGAGGGCATGCAACTCAAGGCCTCTGTTAAAGATGAAGCTAGGCATGACTTGGGACTAGAAATATAGCCATCCCTAAAGTAAAGACAGAGGCTGCCTTCTTTTATCCCCAGCAGTGAGAAAGGAACCTTGCTGGTGTCTAATGATGGGAGATATTGACTGCTTGAGGGATACAGAGTTTATTGAGATGGAAAATGGCCACAAGTTAAAAGGGGGGTTGCAAGGCTAAGCAAATGAAATAAAAGCCAATCCCCAGCCATTAAATGGGCTCCGTTCCTTCCAGTGCTGGGAAATAATTATTAAGTTCATTAGCGTAATGAGACGAGCTATTTTTTTCGAGAGGGGGCAAACTCCAGCCAGGCAAGGGAGGGGGCCGCCACCACCGATCACAAACATCAAGTCTGTGAGATGGGGAGGAGTGAGTGGAGGATGAGGTCATTGTGGAGAGGAATGCACTTCTCCTGGCCCTACACTGAAGGTTAAGAGTGCTGGGCAAAGTCATTTCCTGAGGGCTGCGGACGGTCTTTAAACACCTTTCAATTCTCCATGACGGCTGTAAAAGGCAGCAGAGAAAAGGAACCTATCTACTCTGGTATCCTTTGCTTTGGGAAAGGAAAATGCGGTAATCCTTGTGCTTCTCCTATTCCTCTTTCTGGGGGGTTTGCTATCTTCAATTCTAGTTTGGAAAGAGGTTTGTGTGTGATTTATATTTTTGGTTAACATACAAAGGTGCCCTAGCCATCTCATCCACTGTGGCCTTTCTTAAACAATGGACAGACAGACAAAGAGAACAGACAAAAAGACAGACCTAGAGAGAGAGAAAAAGGTATAACAGATGGACGGACTGAGAAAGAAAGACAGAACAGAAAGACAGAAAGAGAAAATGAGAAACTGACAAAAAGACAGATAGAGGACAAGGACATGTAGAGTCAAGAACGTGTCATTCATACTCACCTCATCTCTGACACGGAAGGTGAAGAACTTGGGGAACTCTCGCTGCATGGAGACGAAACAACAGCAAAAACAACACAAAACACCAAACCCATAAGAACTCAGAGACAAGAAACAACCACACCACACCGCATCGCACCGCACCACACCACACCGCATCGCACCGCACCACACCACACCACACCACACCACACCACACCACACCACACCGCGATGCACCGCACCACACCACATCGCATCGTACTGCACCGCACCGCACCACACCACATCGCATCGTACTGCACCACACCGCACCACCTCACCCCATCACCAAACCACCCCATCACCACACCACTACCACAGCTCCAGTAAGCCACCCAACACCAAGCAGAACACTTCAGCCGCAAGTCCAATAAAAAGTTTTAACAAAAAGAGCAATAGAGAATGCCAAGCGAGAGGGGGGGGGGGGGTTAACCAACCCACCCCCCACAGCCTTCTCTTTGGCTTTCCCTACATTCCCTTCGGTGAGAGCAAACATGAAAGTGAGAGGGAGGCTGAGGCTGCTGCGGCAGGGCAAGTGGTCCCCGCTGGGCGATAATCTGATCAACGTTATGGAAACAATCACAATAATTCCCTTAAATTAGCTCGACGTGGCACCCTGCCAGCCGAGAGATTGGAAAGCGATCGCGGAGAGGTCTATCCCTAATAACGCGGCTAACTACCCAGCAAGGGCAGAAAATTGGGTGCCTGGCAGTGGAGGATTCCTCAGCGGCAGACACACTGGGCTCCAATTAGCAACTGTAAATAAAGACGGGGGAGAGAGGACGAGGAAGGCCTGTGAACGCTAACTGCTACTGGGGGCTGGATTTCGCATCTCTGCTCGGCATAATTCATCCATTCAAATTGCGGAAGAGATAATCTTTTAACATGTGTCACTTTTTATTCATTATCTTGGACACGACTGCAAATGCTCAACTGGAGGGATGGAGGGGGACGGCAGGGGGGTAGAGAGAAAATTGTGACAAATGATTGCGCAGGCTATACCAGTTTTGCTTCGTAGTTAACTATGTGTAGGCTTGTTATGTCTTAAAATCACTTCTAATACAAAGATACGGACTAGTTTCAACTTTCCTGTGATTCTGATTGCTTGAACTGATTTCACAGTAAGTGTGCAAAAACATTTGGATAATAGTGCCACTGGGATCAACCCCCGGGAATCTAAATTTCTAAACTCAACGCATCACTTTATATGGCACATGGCAGTTCACTGTGTTAGCCAAGTACAGCAGTGGATGATTGTGGATATTTATGTAAAATAAGGCAAAAAATGCTCACAACATCTCAGCATTTGAAACAAGAGGCCGCTAAATAAACATGCTAGCACAGTCAAGTCAAGCTTCTGTGTCTCGCGCCTGCGAGTGGATCAGGAGCAGCATAAGTGCAGGCCCACTGTCTTGGCCTTGGGTGATTTGACAGCACTATAGCATTCACACACTGTAATTTTCATTACCGGGGGACAGCTGTAGGTTTACACCATAGTCAGTGCAGGACAGCCAGCAATTTGGCGTTTTACAATTCAGCCAAACGTGCGTACAGCAGACAGCGCCAGTCGGTGCAGAGAACCGTTTCCTAGAGTCTGTCTCTCCAGCACTGGGCAGAGTGTGAGCTTGTGTTTGAGTGTGTGTGTGTGTGTGTGTGTGTGTGTGTGTGTGAGAGAGTGAGTGAGTGAGTGCCAGTGAGAGTGTGTGTGAGTATGTAAGAGAGAGTGTGTGTGTGTGTGTGTGTGTGTGTGTGTGAGTGTGTGTGAGTTAGTGTCAGAGAGAGTGTTTGTGTGTGTCTGTGGGATTGTTGGGGGCAAAGATATACACTGCTTCCTCCTGATACTCCGGCACGTTGCAGCAACATCTTTCTTTTTTTATCTCCATATGGCAAAACAAAAACAAGCTCACAGCAGTGCAAGGCTTTAATGTTATAAGATGTACTTCCAAAGAGGAAAGGGTTGGAGGTTCTAAAGGGGGGGAGGGGGGGAAGGTGCAATTGCAAGGCGAGCACCTTCTTTTTGTCACATGAGGTATGAACACCTCACAATTACCAGAGGAGGGACACACAATGACGAGCATGATTACCTCCGAGGGCCTGCCAAAACAAATCGCCCTCTTTTCTCTCCCCCCGCCGCAATCAAGGCCTGCCCTTGTCTAATCAAATGAGAGCCAAAGGCAGTAATCCCAGCATTAAAGGGGGGTGGGGGTGGGGGGGATGAGACGTTGCCCATTCAGGTCGGAAGACAGGGGAATGACACGGGCACCGGCGTCTCCTCTGCCGTGAGGTGCACTTGGCGCCAGTTGACGAGCTTAACAGCCTGAACATGGCTCGCGGGCGCCACTCCCGTCTCACGAGCCCCGCGGCGCTGAGAGGAGCCGATTAGCCAAACGGCTGGCCGCCATGACGACGGCTGACAGAGGCCGCCCGCACTGGACAGGGCTGAAATGCACTCATCCCTTTACTCTCTCGCTTTCTTTCTCTCTCTCGTTCTTTCTCTGGTAATATAAACCAGTGCTGGAGAAATACACAGACACCCCACCTCCACCAACACACACACACACACACACACAGACAGACACACACACCACCAATTCCCTTCTCTACTCACATGGAACCTCTGATCCACCTCAAAGCTCATCTCGTGCCTGCAGTCCTGCAGCAACAAACCGCAGGAAGACAGAGGACACACACCAACCAGTCAGTCAGTCTCACACACACACACACACACGCACACACACACAAATACTACTGTGTCTGTCTCTCACTTCAATCAATCCAACTCATTAACCACTGTAGTCATCTGGATTTCAGTTCTTGTACTACTGCACAGGGGCAGTAAAGTAGCTGAGAAAATGAGAACATGGGTGTTGATTAGAGTAATGAGGATGATGAAGTAGAACACACTCACCTTCTGCTCCACCAGGAGTGTTAGTCTGCGGATGCAGTGTTCCCCAAGCAGGGCTTTCTGGGACGGGAAAATAAGAATAAAAATAGGATTGTAAATGCTGTCTCTGACAAACAAAATCACAAAAAGGAGGAAATGTTCAGACTGCAAGCTAACCATTTACTGCACTCACACACTGACAAGGCAAGAAAGTGGCAAGGATAAATGAGGGAAACAATCAAGAAGAGTGTATTTTTGTGTGTGTTGCAGCTAGTATTCGCTCATATGTTTTGTGGGTGGATTAATATGTGTGGCCATGCGAGAGTGTATCTGTGTGTCTTTTGAGTACTGATGTTTGCATTAAACATGTCTCCAACTGTGCACATGAGTGTTTACATTCATATACATCTGAGTGTGTGTGTGTGTGTGTGTCTGCGTGCAAGTGATGTCGTGTTGTTCTCTGAAGTGGGTTCAAGCTCATTCTGAGCCGCCGAGAGGCTCACTCCCCAGCCTGCCTGACGACACAAACAAGCCCCAATCAGGGCTACAAGTGTGGGGTAATGAGGCCCGCTTGGCTGCCTGCTCCCGCTGTTACCACAAGAGTCTGAATCAGACAACATGGCCCAGGTTACGAGGGGCCAGATTAGGTCATCAGTTACCTGCCGAGCAGCCATTTCAGCCCACTGCTGCTGCAGCATTCGGGGGAGCCATTGGCGGTAATGTGATCCCAATTTTTTATGGGGCGAAAAAGCACGGAGGGAAACCTCTACTCTCTCCAGGCGCGTTTGTCTTTGTGTGTGGCGGGGGCGATCATTCCGCTGCCATCTCACCCTAGACACCCAGGGAGTCTGAGTCTGCTATTCATTTTTTACCTTTATTATGTTTCACAACCACTTCCACTACTTTATGAGGTGAAATCTTCTCCGCGGCGAGCCACTACTGTTGCTGTTACTGCAGTTGCTGGACGGCCATTTTGAGCCTTCTGGCTGCGGCAAAACTTCTTGTCACACTGGAGAGAACGTGCCTCCCACTCTCACCTCAACAATGCAACTCGCGCTGTTTTTGAGGGCTAAATCTTCTTTGCGCGCCCTATACAGGGCATGCATAGCACTGGAAGAACATGATGTCATAATCGGAATCAAAGTACTCCATCCCCTCCTAGATAGCAGCTGAAGAAAAAAGGAGAGAAACTCCGACGTGGCTTCCTCGGCGTGCCAGGGTGATTATGCCGCACGGCACCCGAGATCACAGCATTTATGAATAATGCGGGTTGAAGGCACCTTTTCTGCGTGCACGAAGAGATTAAAAATTCTGAAACGTGTAAAACCTCTTCGGGGTGGGCTGAGCCCGGGCGATAAAGCCCTGATGTGCCGGGGCGGCGGTGGCGGCGCTCGGGCGGAGGAGGAGAGAGGCGTGCAAAGCGGGCGACAGGAAACACACGGACTCTGGCAAATGTGGTCTCTTCAGGATGTTCTGGGACGGGTTATACCTTCACTTTGACTGCTCGCCTTTCTTGTGGCGCCTGGTAAGCCTTCAATTAAATGACGGCTACCTTTTTTCAAGTCAGTAATCCTCTTAGCATGGAGCCTACCCTTTGCCATGCACAGTTCCAGCGCCTGGCTCCAAAAAAATGAGAAAAAATAAAATTCTGTGCAGAAGTAATCATACTCCGCCTTCAGTCAAGGGTTCACTGCGGGGCCCTGTGAAACCTCAGCTGTGCCCAACCCACCCCCACCCACTACACACACACAAACACACTCACTGGGGTCTCTGTGACTGATGGCATTGGTAAACAGGGTCCACTCACCTTTGACTGGATGAACTCGTTGAACATGGAGGCCAGGGCATTGTCGTCGATGTCCCCGTCCGTCTTAATGGCCACATTAAGGATCTGGATGGGCTCCTCCTGGCCACTCTGTTAAAGACAGGAAGCACACATGAGTCAAGAACACATGAGCACAAAGAGCTGGGCCATTTTCACTTAGATGATATTACTAGCAAAATTAGGTGTTCAGGGGAAGGGGGTGACGCGTTAGATGAGATTGTAGAAGACCAGAGATGGGATTGGGGGGTAGAGGGGTTGTTGGGGGGGGGGGGGAGTGCTTGTGAAGGTTAAAAACCTACGTGTGTGACATGGATGTCATTACATTACTGGTCAAATGTCTTTTTTTGGTTCCTGATCTACAATCACATCAGTATTACCCTCCCCCAACTCACCCTAACAGTCTGTCTGCACCCATTCTAAAAAGAACAAACTAAATACTAAATCTAAGCCCATCTGACTTGGGGAGGTTTTTTTTTCCCCACTCACCTGCCTTTTCCACCAAATTGCCTTCCCACAATTTGAAGTCCTCTGCAATTTAGTCAATTTAGGTTGAGGAAAATTACCATTGTTAAATGTTTCATTTTCTTTTGGGGGTTCTCGTGGAAAGTTGATTCAGTTTCCATCTCAGAAATTCATTACGCCTCCTGAACATGGAAAAGAATTCCCAAATAGCAACCAAACTATATGGAAGGGGTAATTGACTTCTTATACAGCCCCTTATCAGGACGCCTTAGAAGGTGGGGTGGGGAAGGGTGAGGTGGGGAATCGGGTGGGGGGTGGGGGGGGTTAGTGGTAAGGACAATGTGGAGAGTAGATAAACAATGGAGGTGACAGAGCCCACTTCGTTCCTTACCTTTCCTCCATCCTCTTCATATAGACCAAGCTTCACTCCGTCAGTGAAAGTGGGGCTGGACGGCGGAGAGTTGGAAACGCACCTCAGCACCTCCTTAAAGTTTCTGATCAGTGGCAATGAGAGGGGGAAATAAATAACAATTAGAGCTTCAACTACACCAGCAACTCTGCCATCCCTTAAACAACATACAAGACCTAAGCAGTGATCCCAGCAGGGCAAAAAGGCACGTCTGCCTCCCGGTGAACAACATGCGCTGTGGGAGTGTGGTAAGGGGCATGGAGGAGGAGGAGGCTTGCCTGTTGAAGTCCTGGAAGGAGTTGAAGGCCACCATGGCTCCTTTGCGCTGGCAGGGCGGGCTGAAGGACTCCAGGACCAGGTCACTCATGCTGGGCGTGGGCACTGAGCCATACTGGCTGGAGCAGGAGGGGAAACTCGACCTGTGAACACACACACATGCACACATGTACACAAGCACACACAGACACACACAGACACACAGACACACACACACACACATACAAGCTATGGTTGATGGAGATTATTTGAAGGGATAACAACCAACATTCTTCACTCAATGTCCAATGCGGTGCAGTCCCTTTGAAGGCTCTTTGGCCACATTCCAAAAATCACTCACACACACACAAACAACTACAACTCAAAATAAAGAAAGGCCCTGCAACTCAAGCTCCCTCTGCCCACATTCATGCCAGAAGGCCAAGGTAAAACACTTGAGGTGACATACGGCACGCAACAAATTACCCCAGGCACTACGAGGAAACCAGTCGGCACACTAACTACTTGCAGAAGAGCCCTCTTATTATTGACGAGTGGCAGAGGAGTGACGCACTCCATTCCAACAGGCAAGCATACATTGTGTTTTAACCAAATGTCTGACTTCAAAGGCAGTGAAAAAGCTGGTTATCCTGTGACTGAAAATAAATAAATAAATAAATAAATAAATAAATAAAAGTCAAGAGAACGAAATTAACTACCACAGGCAAAACAGTCGATCTATGATGGGTGAGGAGCTATAAAAGACACAGGGGGGGACTATAGAAAAACAATCATTTAAGAAAAGCATGTTTCTTCGTTCGCCACTGAATAATGCAAACAGGAGAGTAATGAAAATAAGGGGTCTGTGATGACCAATCATGGACAAGAGAAAGCCATTATCTGTCAATACCTCTCGGGCACCATTCAAAGTGGCACGCCTGGCTGGAACAACACAGTGATTTCCCGTCCAATTTTCACGAGCCTCTATATCCATTTCAATCAAGACGCCAATATTAACACAGTACAATAATTTCTTCTGCTTTATTACAAATGCCACTTTTTTCCGTTCCATAAATCACACTTGAAAAGCCGAAATAATTCGGCACTAGAAATCAGGCATATTTTTATGTGGGCAAGAGAAATTACAACTCCGACTAATCACTGTGTAAATCTCTTGCTATTCTTTACGCAGCGGCAGATAATGGGACTGATAGAAGTTTCTCTTAACTGTGCTGGTGGGCTCAAACAATTTCTTCTAGTGGCACACCTGCTGATACTGCATTAAAAAGAAATCAACTTATATTAATGAGCTCCCATCAGCATAGCACCGCCATCTAACAGTCAATTTAAGAAAGCCTTTTATTTTGTATTTATTTATTTTTATATTTAAGTGCCAATCCATTAACCATTTGAGAGTGTCTGAGGAGCGCAATAGTAATAGTAGTGATTTGTGAGAGTTTTAGTGTGTCCTGGAACAATTTCTGTCTTACTGTGAACTTGACGCAACGTTATAAAGGCTAAATGCTTCCACAAATCTGGTATAACTGTTTAAAAGTAGTAAAAACTGTCTCTAAATGAGGAATGGCCCCAGTGGAGGCCCTGGGACGAAACATGAATGCTATAACACAAAAGTCTATGAAAGCTGCACTTTTTAGCGCTGTTCTATGTTTTTAATTGGTTTGGTTGTCTTGTTTGCAGTTGTTTAATAGTTAGGTAGTTAGTCTGTGAGTCTTGACGATATGAACATAGTTAACCAATAATGAATTCCTGGTGGGACCTGTGGCCTTTACCTGTTGGGGTGTGTGGTCGGGAGCATGAGCTGGAACTGCACGATGCAGGAGCCTTCACTCAGCTGCTTGTGCTGGATGCAGTTCAGCTCGTAGGCGATATAAGCCCTGCGGACGTACACCTGCGCATGCAACACACGGCTCACCGTCAGGCGGACAGGGGGAATGGAGGGAGCACACATAACACACTACTCTACCAAACTAAAAGCATTAAACAACAGCAATGCATTTAAGGGCAAAGGTAAGTTATAAACTACAGGAAGGTGGGTCGTGAATGACTAGAAATTTATTTTTAGAAATGAGCCTGCGGAACCTTAGGGAAACACTCACCTCTAGCGCTGCCATTCTCACCACTTGATAACTGTGGTAGAAGAAATTGGGGAGCACATCAAATATGGAGGTCTCTGACAGAATCAGTTTCTGGGAGAGAAGAGAAGAGAAGAGACGAGAAGAGAAGAAATGCGTTTATTTAACATTGGGGGGGGGGGGGGGGGGGGGGGGAGGGGTTGTGACACTGGGAACGGCCCAAATGGGCTTGAAATTGCAAGAGAACTGAAATTGGCCATAAAAATGAGGTGCAAAAGAGAGAGGCATCAGCCACTGGGCCCCTTCATTAGGCCAGGTTACCTGCAGGTTCTCAATGCAGAACTGGTGTCCGTACATGTCGATCGCCGACAGGAAGATGGACTCCACCTGGTTGTGCCTGAGCTCGTAGGAGGGCAAGTGCGAGGCAATCAGCACCTAGGCAATGAGAGGAGCGGCGGGGAGTTACATTTGCCAGCCGTTTGTTGCTGTTTGATATGCATCATAAATTCGGCAGCCAATCCGGCGAACAGCTTGATACTTGTGACAACTCTCCTCGACCACTATCTCTACTGCAGCGGTCCCACACCTGTTAAGGTCTGCGCGACACTCAACGCAGAGGACGCGCCCCGAGGACGACTTGCAGCCTTTTCCAACATATTTCAATTTTTTCAACCCAAGGTTTTCACGACAAGTGTTAGAGGCTTTGAAAACAGGAACAGTTGGAGATCTCCAATTAGCCAGCAATTACACAAGGGCAGCCACATACATGCACACACAGACATGCATGCAAACACACACAAACACGCGCTCTCTCTCTCTCTCTCTCTCTCTCACACACACACACTCACAAACAAACACCTACAGAGACACCTTCTTGTTGTTATTAAACACACTGCCATTACTTGCAAGCAGTGTGCTGCTTCAATTAGCAGCAATTAACACAAGCCATAGAGCACCTGCATTTGGTTCCTTCATTAGTGTGTGTGCGCGGCGGACCGTCTGGGGTGAGAGTGAGAGAGCGAGCGGGGTGTGTGTGCTGTGAGAAACGCCTCCGGTCCTGTTTGCCCCAAGCTTGGCCCGGCACAGCGTGGCAGCAAGAACACGGTTGGGGGGAGCCACGGAAGGATGATGTGGGGGGGTGGGGGTGGGGGGTTGCAGAGGGGATGGGGGTGTGTGTTTATGTGTTTTGCCTCTCTTATCTACAAGTTAATAATCACCCTCGCTTTTGTCTATAAATGCCGCAGAAGTCTCCGGGAAAAGGGCAGACGAGGTAGGGGAGGGGTGCGTGTGTGTGGGTGTGTGTGTGTGACAGGGAGAGAGGGGGGAGACCAGATGAAAGAAACAGCTGTATACAAATGACAAGCGCGTAGCCCGCTGCCTCCTGCTGGGAGGGCTCCGTGCGGTCAGTGCACAGCTTCAAAACACCGGGCCGGCTCAGAACCCACAAAGAGCACCCTGCCTCAGTTTCTGGTGTGCACACACCCAAACACACACACACACACACACACACACACACACACACACACACACACACACACACACACACACACATACACTGATGCGGCCACATATAATCTCACAGTCTTGCACACACAATAACACACCATACTTACTTCTAGCCAATACACACACAGACAAAAACACACATACACATAAACAAGCCACACAAACTCACAGCACGCACACACACTGATACAGACACACAATCTCACAGTCATGCAAAAAAAATATCACACTGCACTCGGTTCTACACAATACACACACACAAACACTCTCATACACACAAACCCTCCATGCTCACTCATTAACATTATACACACAGACTAACAGACCCCACATACACACACAAATGTGTCTCTTAGCAAAACTAAATCCAAAACGCATTACTACAACACATTCTCTCACACACAGTGCCTCCACACACAAATGCATATTCATACACCACAATTACACACAGCACACACCCATACACACCATACTCGAAAACACATATCATATTTACCACCACCACCCCCCCCCCCACACACACACACACACGCACACACACACGCAGGCGCACACACACACACACACATACACACACACACACACAAACAAACACAATGATATTTTGGCCTGCAGTATGCTGCAGTGCACAGCATACAGCCTGGGGCTGGAGCCAGAGGGCCTACATCAGGTGACTTAAACCTGTCACTACCTCACAGCACAAGATGGAGGGATAGAGAGAGAGAGAGAGAGAGAGAGCAGGAAGAAATGGAAAAAAATGGCGAAAGAAAGAAAGTAAAAAGAAAGAAAGAAAACATGGAACAATGGCAAAGAAAAAAATAATTCAAGAGGTTGAAAGATAACACACACACACACACATAGATTCTCACCTGTCGTGCGCGCAGGGCCACCTTAGCATTGATGGTCTTGCTGAGCTGCGTGAGTTCAGTCAGGATGGCCACCAGCTCTTCTGTCAGTGTGGGGTCTCTGCCACAGAGCTGGTCCTACACAACACACACACACACACACACACACACACACACACACACACACACACACACACACACACACACACACACACACACACACACACACACACACACACACACACACACACACACACACACACACACACACAAAACAGTTTCCATATACATCTATCTCGTATTTATCCCCCACCTTGCCAAAGCAGGTGATTGTGCATATATGTATATTTCACGAAGTATATGGAAATCAGATGATAACATTTGATTCAGTCTGATATTTCATACATGATTGTTGTAGACAGCGCTGTTGTAATTTGGCAGGATGCTATGAGAGAGTCTCATTAAAATGGCATGTATGCTCTCTCTCAGACAGGATTGTCTAATAGTGAGAGACGTGGCAGTGGAGCTTGTCCAATGAACTTGTTCTTCTAGCAAAACAAGAGAAGACAATCAATGTCTCCAAGAGATGGGACTTTAGACGCCGGTAAAATGGAGCCCTCAGGTTTGCACTCCGAAGGGGGCATGAATGGATGGCCAGAGGGAGGGAGGGAGGGGTGATGCTGGGGGCGAGGGTGGGGTGGGGTGGGGGGGTCATTTCGGCAAGGGAGGCGATTTTGGATCCAATGTCCTAACCTGGGGCAGATCATGGGTGGGAGGGGCGGGTAATGGTGGCAGGGGGGGAGGGGGGAGCTGTTGCTCACTGGAAACTGATGGGGGCTGGGGGCTTGGGTGGAGGGAGGGAGGGGCAAGTGACAGAGGTGTGTATGGATAGAAGGAGTTAGGGGGATGGTATGGGGAAATAGTGTATGAGAGTACGTGTGTGTGTGTGTGTGTTTGTGAGTGTGTATGTGTGTGTGCTGGGGGGGTTGGGGGGGGTTTGAGTGTTACCAGGAGAAGGCATCGCACCTTCACGACACCCCATAGTAATTACACACTTGAGTGGCTGGACTGTGAAGGAAATTGAAGGCCTGAGCTGGGGAGCCCAGCTGCCTCACGCTCCCTCCCCATCAGCGCTGCCGTGATTGAGACTGCACCCCCCCCCTACACACACACACACACACACACACACACACACACACACATACACAACGAACCCCCCCCACCACCACACACACACACACACACACACACACACACACACACACACTCACAACCCCCCACCCCCACATCCACACATGCACACACACCCCTTCAATCCTCAGAGGAAATGGCGCTTTGTGTCGCGGTAATGAGATTCTCACACACCCGGCATTATTTACCATCTCAGGGAGGGGGCGGGAGGAGGTTTGGGGGGGAACGAGGAGAGGAGAGGGAGCAGTGTGCCGCTAACTTTACTTCTCAATTACTACCACTGTTATGTGGACGTGGCCAGAGAGAAGGAGAGAGCAAGAGAGAGAGAGTGAGAGAGAAAAAAAGAGAGAGAGAGGGTCATGAAAGGGCGCAGGCGAAAGGTGGTCAGACTGTACCAAATTCTATTTGGGCCCAGTGAGAGTGTATTTGTGTATGACAAATGATACAGCTAACACTCTGTTTATCTCTCACACTCACACACTCTCACTGTCTTTCTCTCTCTCTCTCTCTCTCTCTCTCTCTCTCTCTCTCACACACACACACACACACACACACACACACACACACACACACACACACACACACACACACACACACACACACACACACACACACACACACACACACACACACACACACACACACACACACATACATACTCTCTTTTTCTTTGCCACCAGAGTAGAAGTGTGTTCTGTGTGAGTGTGTGTGCCAGGGCCTACTTACGATGAGCATGGTGACCAGCAGGTTCTTCTTGGCGACCTGCGCGTGGGAGAAGATGGAGATGAGCACCTTGGCCAGGTCGTCCTTGTTCTCTTCCCGCAGCGTGAACACGCACTTGTCGTAGTGGCCTGCGGAGCACGGACACAATTAAACACGTCAGCGTGGGGTACCTGGGCGACCCGGCAGGGGTCGCAGGTCTTACAGACAGGGGTGGGTGGAGAGAGGGGGTAGGGGTAGGGGGGTGGGGGGGGAACACTGGCAGAAAACACCTCGCCCAGAGCTGTGAGTGGCAGACGGCTGGTGGGAGGTGGTGGGGGGAGGAGGGAGGTGGGTGGAAAGAGGGGAAGGGAGGGCGGCAGATGATTAAGAAGTTAGTCTGAGCGGCGTGCAAAACAAAGCGTGGCTGTGACCTCAATTTACATTCAAGCGCCACAGCAGCGCACAGCCACTGCAGTGGAAGACAAGAGCGGGAAGGAGACAGCAAGATGGAAAAGAAGAGAGAGAAAGAGAGAGGGAGAAAGAAAGAGATACGGAGCAAAAATGAGGGAGAGAGAAAGAAGAGGAAGAGAGATATGGAGAGAGAGAGAGAGCGAGATAGAGAAGGCAAAAACTCCCTGCATCCCTGCCATGTTCTGTGGTAGCCATGAGTGCTCAGACAGGTGACATGGTGTGGCGGACATACTTTTATCAGCTGTCTACGTGCACCACCATTTTGAAATGCACTGTTCAATTGATGTAGTCAGGGAAGGAGAGGGGAGTGGGCACCAAATTATATGGCCTTCCTTTTAAAAATAGTTGTTCCCCTCAACAAATAAAAGAGCACTTTAACGGAGGGACGTCAGCTGGCTTTACGTCAGCTCCACTTCCAATTGCGGGAGCGCAGTTATTGTTGTTTTTGGAGGCGGCAGAAACGGAATTACCTCGATTATGTGCAAAAAAAGTCAATTAAATTAACTGTGAAAGGCTATTTATTTTAACCTGAGGATACATTTTTTCTCTCCCTCTTTGAAATCAGAGGGAAAACAGAACGCCACAAATATTGGCAGGAGAACAAAGAACGAGCAGATCTGAGTGGGACAGCTGCATCACACTGCCATCATGTGGTCAGAAAAGAGAACTGCACTATGGCCAAAAACGCAGGAACAGATTAGAGAACAACTACCACATTTCCCAAGTATAGTGTGGCATGCATTTTGTTAATGAAGTGGTATTTGCGCTACAGTAATTAACTTTGTTGTGACTGATGATGTGTGTTGAGGAGCACTCACCACTCTGAAACTTGACCTCCACACTCAGGTACTGTCGGAGGAGGTCCATGACCGCTGCTTTCATGTGCCCACGGATACCACTGCGATATCTGAACAAACACACTTCATATGGTTACACACTTTTAAATACATATTATCACAATTTTATGTTTCCATTCATTTTTGTGTATATTTGTGTCATCCATATGGACTACCTCTAAGACATCCCACCGGGGTAGGCAACATCCCATAGTGCATGTACATATAGTCTTTATTCTACACATTGCAGTTAACAATGTATGAACTGTTCGTAGTGTGTGTGTGTGTGTGTGTGTGTGTGTGTGTGTTAAAGAGAGAGAGAAAGGGAGTGTGTGTCTGTCTGTCTGTCTGTCTGTCTGTCTGTCTGTCTGTCTGTCTGTCTGTCTGTCTGTCTGTCTGTCTGTCTGTCTGTCTGTCTGTCTGTCTGTCTGTCTGTCTGTCTGTCTGTCTGTCTGTCCGTCCGTCCGTCCGTCCGTCTGTCTGGCTGTGTATTTTCACTCACTTCTGGACCAGCTGTACGATGCTCTGTGTGTTCATGAAGAAGACTTCTCGCTCCGACTTTCTGTTGAGCGTGGCAGCGTGGCTGTCGAGGATGTTGGCGATCTACCGAGGAGGCGAAATACACAAACATATAAATAAATAAATAAATAAACAAACAAACAACTAAACAAGCATCAGCGTGGAAGGAGATGGAAACATGCAATCTCGCTTAGTCAACAGCGCTAAATCTCTAGCATCGTTGAGCGACGGGATAGGGGGTGTGGGGTCTGTGTGTCTGTGTGTGTGTGTGTGTGTGTGTGTGTGTGTGTGTGTGTGTGTGGCTTGTTAGCGGGCACACCTGCTGACTGGGGAATTGGCAGAGGACGGAGGTGATGTTGCTGGCGTACTGCGCAATCTCCCTCCTGATGGCCTTCTCCACGGCGGGGGGGATGCGGCTCGACACGCTGGTCATGATGTCCTGCAGCTCCAGCAGCGGGAGCGAGGGGTCGCGCAGCAGCCGCATCAGACGCTCCACCCACTCCTTCAGCTGCGTGCACACACACACACACACACACACACATCATACAACAAACACACACACACACATCATACAACAAACAGACATCATACACCAAACACACAGACATACACAACACACAAAAACAAGTAAATACATAAAAAAGATATATAAATGTGTAGTCAGACATACGCCCAGAACACATTCAGATAGGAAGTGTTAATTCCACAGTGTTGTTCCAATCAGTCCATACCCAACTTTGTCCTCATCAGCTCTACTAAACAACCAAACATAACTCTTCTGAATCCATTGCTGTTACAGTATGCATATGTGTGTGTGTTTATCCCTAACTCCTGTGTGTGTGTTTGTGTGTGTGTACAGTGTGTGTCCCTAACTCCTGTGTGTGTGTTTGTGTGTGTGTACAGTGTGTGTCCCTAACTCCTGTGTGTGAGACTCACCCTGATGCTGAAGAAAGGCTCCGGCAGGCAAAAGCCGTTCATGACGTGGGAGAGGTGGTCCAGGGTGTGGTGGAAGACCCGGTGCAGCTTCTCCCCCTGCAGCCCCGCCGACTGGATCACAGGGAGCGACCCCGTGAAGAGCTCAGCCTGGGGGAGACACCAGATCATGGCTGAGAGGTGAGGAATACGGCCTGACTAACATGCACAGGCTCACATATGCAGACATAAACACACCGACACACTGGAATACTCACACACACACACATTATGCCTCCCTTCCCCAAAACACATATGCATGCACACACACATACACCCCCCCCCCCAAACACAGACACACACACACAGACACAGAACTAAAGCCAAACATTCACATAGACTCATAATGGCAGCATTTACCTTCTGCACCCGGCTGGGGTCGTCCAGCTGCAGTCTAGCAATGATGCAGCCAGGCTCCAGCACGGCCCCCGGGCGCTTGACGAAGAAAAGGTTACCCGGGTCAGTGGTGTTCAGACTCATAACCATCTTCATCACCTGTAGGAAGATTTACAGAGAAACACAACATGGATGAAACCAATATGGAACAATGTCTACATGGAAAGTCTTTCACGCACATGCACACACAAGAAACACACAGACACACACACACAGACTCACACTAACCAAAAGCCCCCCTAAATCCAGCCTCACCTCTATCTCACAGTAGCACTGCTCGGTGCTGACATGGCCTCCGTCCTCCACCATGAACTTGACGAGTTTCCCTGCGGAGGGCGAGCGCAGCAGCGTGGGGTCATTCTCCTTCTCGAACACACACGTCTTGTTATCGATGGTGATGCGGTACCTGCGGGGACACGTAGCGGGATACACAGTAGGTCCCTCACTCAAAGGTTTCTGTCACTCAGCTTGTCGAGCCCACAGTACATCTAGTGCTGTATGTGTGTTTTCACTCGGATTTCAGTCACTCAGGAAAATGCCACACACACATTCACACACACACTTGCAGTAATCCTGTTAAGCTCTTGGGCCAGTGTGAAACACAAGGATGCAATGTCAGCTGGAGTCTATCAAATATATCATTCATCCCAAATAGAATGCATATTTTTTCCCTAAAATGTATTTTTTCCCTAAAATGTTTCCCTAAAATGTATATTTAAAAATATGTTAAAGAAAACAAAAATATTTTTTTTAACCCCACTTTAAAAAATCTTGATGTGACTTTTCTTGAGGTTTCTGAATTGTGTTTGGTGTGACGTGTACCTGTCCACCTCCTCCTTCATGTAGGTGGTGTAGCTGGAGCCGTCGTAGGAGAGCAGCAGGCCTCCGTCGCTGAGCCGGTGCACGTCCACCTCGATGCACGAGCCGTTCATCAGCACCACGTAGGAGCTGGACGACTGCCGCGTCACCTTCAGCACGAACTTGGTGCCCTCGTAGATCAGCTCCACGTCCACCGTGTTCAGCAGCGTGTGGGCGGGCAGAACCTGACCCCTGAGGACAGGGCAAGAGGAACGCACACACACACACACAGTCAATATTTCAGAATATATATGCATATATATACACTCACATTAAAACTAATTATAGTCCTCTCTAAAAATCACTGTCAATTACATTAAAACCTAGTGTATAATGAACTGCTGTTATGTATCAGAAATAATAATAGGTTAATGCATATTGTGGCAGTAAGTGTTGGGCATTAATTGCAGATTGCCAGTCCCCTCAATCCCTTGCAAACAGACTGGCTCAAGAGGGCCATTCAGGAAATGCATGCAAATGAACCCAAACGTTCCCAGAGAGCCATATTCCCTAACATTAGAGTCAATCCTCATTCGCCGATCTGGCCATTAAGAAAGTGAGGGAAAATAATCATTACGTTTAAATCAGGAACAGGGTTGGTTAAATCAAGGCCATTGTACCTTTCCAGTGGGTGCAGGAAGTCTGAGACGCTCTTCTTCAGGCTGTAGTCGGCCACATGGAGGGCTCCACTCACCACACCCAGCATGGTGTCAGGACGCTCAGCCTGCAGCCACACACATAAGAGCCGCTGTTAGTCCTTGTTACACTTTGTTGGCAAGGCTTGACTTGGCATTAAGCACTTTGCATTACCAAGTGTATATGAATTGTGCTCTATAAATAAATTTGCCTTGCCTAGGCAAACTAGTTAATGACACACACAAACACACACACACACGCTTGTGCCCACACACGCATAGGCGCGCGCACACACACACACACACACACACACACACACACACACACACACACACACACACCCCTAGAGGTGAATCAGTGCTCTAGCTGTTCTACTGAGTTGTCTGTCTGTTCACCTGCATCTTCTCAGAGATGAGCCTGTCCAGCCAGCCTGTGTCTATTTGGTTCTGCTGGAAGCTCTCCGTCTCCAGAAGTTTGATGAGGTACTCCACGGTGGTCCGGAAGTCTCCACGTATGGACAGCTCCTTCAGGGCCACCACCATGTTCCTGACAAGCACACCAAACACCAAAAATAAGTCTGGGAGAAACGATCGAGAGGGCCTTGAATATGGTCACCACTGAGGGGAGTAGGACTAACCATGGCTGACGTTAAGGGTGTGCACAGCTTTTGATATTCTAAGTGTTTATAATATCACTCTGAAACTATTGTGAGTGCGTATATGGAACTGTTTGTAGGTATTTCTATTTTCTCATAACTCCTTATGATTATGTGCATGTACATAGTAACCGAATAGAAATTAGTATTTGAATAGTTATGCTGCAAACGGGTTTCCAGATATGCGATTATCCACGCAAACCACTAGTACATATTGCTGTCCAGTACTTACGAGATGGCCTCCTCCCGATTCTCTCCCCAGGAGAAGCAGTGGCCAAACTGCGAGTCAGCGAACTCGTGCAGCCCCCCTGTGGCAGCCACACTGAAGTAGCCCCACACGTTCTTGCTGCTGCGGAAGTTCAGCTCCTGAACCGTCCCTGAGCTGGGCTTGAACCCCTGCGAGAGGCACAAAAAGGCATTCAAGAACTTCCAGGACTTGGTTTTATGAAAGGGCCTGAAGTTTCATCATCATCCCACTCACCTCATCAGGGTTCTCGCTGGTAATACGTGTAGCGATGACATGGCCGCGGGGAGAGGGCAATGTGGACATGCCATCAAAGTCGATGGGGGAGTCGCCCCAGGGCTGCATCCCGTACATCATGCGAATGTCCTTGATTCGGTTCAGGGGGATGCCCATCGAAATCTGGTTAGCATATAGAAAAACACAAAGTCACTACATGATCTGCTTTCATTTCCTTTTTGCTATCCCCTTGAAGACGCTGTATTTGAAATCTTCTCTCAAGGTTCTCTAGATTACAGGTAACATTTGGAGGACAGTGGAGGGTCTGTTGACAGATCACAGAGGCATAACACCAACACTGTCACTGAAACAGAATTTAGGCATTTGGAAATGAGGTTTACTTTCCCTTGCAGCATGTTAATGTTGTTAATCCTGGGATTACGGGAACACTCTCAAGGTGCAATCACAAAGTATGGGCAAGGATCAGCATAATAATAGATTTAGCATGGCTCCTCAGTATAATCTTGTCACATGCATTATAAGACCAGGTGGTTTAATTGCTATGCCATATAATTAAAAAAGCATTCTGCATTGGGGTTAAGACTATAACAAATTTCGATCCTTCAAGGACTGACTATAGACAAATCCACATGGCACGGTCACATGGCACCACTTGCCACACTGTTTCCCATCCTGTCGCCCGTGCCTTCCAGCCTTTGGGTTACCGTGACAACCGACCTGCCAGCGTGATGGCGCGGACATTGCTTCTCAGGGGAAACAGTGGTACCAGATGCTCTTTTTAAACCGCCCTTCCTCCACATTACACCCGCACGCAAACATTTGCTCCAACAGCACGAAAGGGGGTAAGCACTCGCCTGAAGCTGAGCAGCGGGGAGGTTGACGTCTGCGACCATCTCAGTGCAGGGGTGCTCCACCTGCAGGCGGGGGTTCAGCTCCAGGAAGTAAAAGCTGCCATCTTGGCCGTAAAGGTACTCCACTGTGCCGGCACTTACGTACCCCACCATCTTGGCCAATGTCACGGCACACTGACAGACAAAACAGATGCCACAGTATTTTCACAGTATTTTCTAACAACAATAAACATTCGAAGAAACTCAATAAGAGGTTCTGTTGTAGGTTGATTAGGCTGAGGGCTTTTCCAAAAACAAAGGGTGAAAGTCCTACATTTGCAATCAGATGTTAGATGTTTTCATTGTGAAGATTCAACATAAGGAGAAACTGAGAGGAGCCTGATGGATAAGTTAAGAAGACCCATACCCTCTCCATTTGTTCAAATACATCTGATGGAGCAATGGTGGCCGGAGCCTCCTCAATGATCTTCTGGTGGCGACGTTGGACGGAGCAGTCGCGGCCAAAGAGCGAGATGGCGTTGCCATACTGATCTGCCAAAAGCTGCACCTCCAGATGGCGAGACTGTTTGGCCAACTGCATGACAAAGATGGGCGAACCAGGGACTTCGGTCTGGACCTAAGTGGGTGACAGGGAATACATGGGCACAGAGAGTCAGCTGCTATGGCAAATATTGCAGCTCAAGTACACAGTGTAGTAGCAAACACTTGATTTACCACCATTCATCTCCACTTGATTTTTAATGTAATAGTATTTACAAATGTGTATCCTCCCCATAAAAATTACGGTGCTTTCAACCCATATTTCAACAAAAAAGTTACATGGCAATAGTTGAAGACAGGGAAGGGGTAATCCACACCATATACAACCACTACAATTTCATTTCATTCATCAATTACATTTCTCCAGATGTCTTTTGCACACGCAGACTTTTGCACATACCTGTCTAAAGAGATTGGGGAAGTCGTCAGCACTGTTGACTTTGCGGATGCCCTTGCCCCCACCCCCTTCCGAGGCCTTAACCATCACAGGGTAACCGACTTTCTCTGCAGCCTAAGGGAGTACAGAAAAAGGAATGACAAACTGTTACAGAGTGTTCTGTTGTGCACAAATGCTTCGTAGAAACAAACATTTTGTTTCTGGGTATGTTGCAAGTCACTGTTGTAACTTCCCTTCAAGCCTGAGGGTATATCATAAATCACTGTTCTAACTTACCACTAAGCCGTCTTCCACATCCTCGATACACGCCTGCTTGTAGAGATCAGACGGTACACTGATGACCTTATTTATCTGGTCATTCTCCGACCACTCCACTGTCATACCTGTGAAGGGGGCAGGGTGCACAGTAAGAGCGTGATAAACCAGGACAACAAATCTCAGTGACTAGTGTCTACAAGCGGTTTGAGGTGTGGCCAAACCTGTTCCACTCCATGGGAGAGTTGGGATGCCAGCGGTCTGAGCCACTATGGATGAAGCAATCTTATCTCCTAATGCCCACATGGCCTGACTAGGAGGACCTGCACAAGAGAAGGAAATACTATTAATCATGTAAAAAAGTATCCATATAATGTTATATATTTGAGTCTGCTCAGACACAAAGGTGCTGTATACCGTACCCATGAAGGCAATGTCATTCTTGTTGAGCAGCTCTGGGAGTTTGGGATTCTCAGATGCATGACCCCAGCCAGCCCACACAGCCTAGCAGGGGTGCAGAGTGGACAATGTTCATTGAACATCACACAGAACGGTAACAAATGACAAGTTTCTAGCTACTTCTGTGTGCTGGACTCTTACCTGGACAGGTATACGTTTTGCTATGTCCAAAATGAGCTCCACATTGGCATAATTGTTATTATTCGCCCCTCCAGGCACAGGAACGTAGTGGTCAGCCATCCTGATGTACTCTGCACACAAACACACAAGTATGGACATGATTATGAACACACACACAAAAACAATACTACTCTACAACTACTTGAACAATGGTCCATCTTCTGTATTTACAGTATATACTATGTTCACAACATAAAGTCAATTAAAACAAAAGCCGATTTCTTTCAAAGCCACACAAAAAAATCTTAACAGGAGAGTGGAATAGCCTTCAGAATAGACTGAGGTAACCATGTATTGATCCCCATTCACCCTAGTGACCTCCACTATCTACGACACATGGTCATTTTTTTTTCACCCTCTACCATCCTCACCAGCATTGGCCTTCAGATCCTCTGGGGTAACCATGACAACAAATCGGATGGCACGCTCATTCCGGAACATTTCATAGGACCATCGCCGAATCGAACGCATGCACTTGACCGCTGCAATCCCATTGTTGGCAATGAGCACCTGAAATCGCCAAGTGCACAGAAATCAATAGTAAGGCTTAGCATTACATTATATAACAACAGAGAGGCTTTTAAAGGTTCAGTGTGTGATTCTAATCCCATTAATTTCATCAGATACAGCGAACTGCTCCTCGCTGTCAGTTCAGTATTTGTGCTAAAAAAAACTCCAGGGTTCATACAAAGTCCTGGCCCTGTAAATGGAACACAAACATAGTGGCTCGGAATGAGCAATACAAATCTCAGCCAATCAACATGGTGCCTCAGGAGCACGTAACAGACAGGTGTAATTAAATTCCATTGAGCACAAATATGAACAACCTTAATCGGAATCAGAACCAAATCCGAAACGTAGATTGCATCTTTAGGCAAAGTGAAAATAGAGAAATTAAGCAAAAGGCCTTGTGTGTTACAGTGACCTCAACCCTCAGGAACCCACACCACAGCACTCTTTCTCTCTTTCTCTCGCCCTGGCCATGCCTTTTCAATGACTTTGTTGCCTCCGAAGCGTGTGACAAACTCAGCGGGAGAGGCCACGGTGAAGTCTCTTTGCTGGTCCATGCGCTGGCGGTCCCTGCCCAGCTTGACCAGATGCAGACCTGTCATACCGGACCTACGGAGAGTGAGCACAACCCCATTTAGCAGATTTTTCTCACAAACACACACACACACACACAAAGTGAGAGAAAGCACTGGCCATTCTGTTTAGGGGTCATTAGTGCCAGTCCTCTGGTATCTTATTTAATACAAATAAAAAGGGTTCCAGAAGTTGATTGTTAATGTGGGTGTACTACACAGACATATCAAACTGTGAAATAGAGAATCAGTGAAGACACCATTACAATTCTTCAGTTTAATCTTTCTATAATTCATATCCATGGGTTTCTTTCAAAACATTCAGAAAAGTTAGATAAGTTACACTCTCTAATTTACCATTCTGAAGAATCGTAGGAAAGTTCAGGGTGTTCTTCTTGTGTCTCCATTTCAACATCAACATTTCACGAGCATGTCTGAAAGGAGCTTACAACCACCGAAACCCTTCCTCTGCAAGACTTTCTTTATATCCCTCCTACCCACAGACTCGAGAGCCAGTGAATATGCAGAGATTCAGGGAGGAGGATTACCCACATCTGTAAGAGGGGTGGAACCCAACCACTCCTCCTGTTTGTCCAGATGCCTTGACTAGCCCAGAAAGCATTGCATTACAAAGACAGAGCTGTCGAGAGCAGGAGCAAGTAAGACCAGATTGCCAGGTCGATGCAAATGATGACGTGATGACAGGAACTTGCTAAAGGTCTTTGATTTTAACCCATGCCACACAAACAATGCTATTCACTTTCTAAATCCTTGTGAGTGAGTGGAACACCACTTGTGAATGGATCTGATCAGGAGGCCAACAGGAGCCAGGGCACTGAAGCGTAGCTGCTTGACATAAGTTATAAATGCAACACCCAATTGTTTTCTTCAGTTAAATATACTGCAGTTCTTTCAAAGGCAGCTGATAGTGGGTGGTGACAAAGTTTTGTAACAAATAGGCTTAATATGAAAAGCGTACAGTCAATGATGCTGTTAATACAAAATACTGTAATACAATTATAATTAATTATTTGAATTAAACAAGTTATATAATTATATAAGTATAAAAAAAACAACATTAAGCCATTTGTAATAGCTAAAGACAAAAAATTCCACACCTACACACCTTGTGTTAGGTACTGGCCAGTCGATGGTATCAAATCCAAGTTCAGACAAACTGTCAGAGCTAGCTGAGGATGGTGACGAGGACCTCTCTGCCATCTCCATCTGCAAGTCTCCTGGGTCCCTGCTCTCATCCTTGGGCACTTCCCCTGAAGTGGCATGATGAGGATCCTCCTCTGGGTTGGCAGATGGCCCGTGAGTGTTAGTCGCTGGCTCTGCCATAGCTGGAGAGGTCTGAACGACTCCAGACACTAGAAAAAGAAGGTTATTGTTACGGTATATCTTCACTCGGTAAAAATGGTTGTGAGAATGGAGTCAATTCTCTTACGTTCTCCTCAAGCAGAGATGACAGGAGGAAAGACTAAATCACCCCTGGTTTTCCTTGGTGTAATGTTTGATAATTGCACCACAATGGTTTCACAAACCAGCTGACCATGACCCTGTCTGGAACTATTGGCACTATGACCACATCAGGATTTTTTGTGTGTGAGAGTGTCTTGTAGAATAATTTCAAGGGAGTAAGCTATGCCAAATCATGAACGCAATATATTACAAATTGAAGGTGTAGCACGCAGTATTGCCTAACAAAAATAAATAAATAAATAAATAAATAACTATAGCATACTGGCACTCTGAGAGCGCAGATATCTGCCTCTCGCAATGTTAACGAAAATTAAAAATAATTCGTGCATCAGACAGTAGCCTAAATCGGATCCACTCCAAAATTAAAAGGGGTCTTCCTTACTGCTCTCCTTCACCATATTTCATTAAAACCGGCCAGGTAGCCTACTTGTCTCGTAATCCTGCTGGCTGATAAGATTTGGCCCTGAAAATTGGCCCTGAAAAAATATCCTCCTTAGATGAGGTAATAAAGCACAAGCACCATGCCCGCTTGGCGATCTCTTAGCAAAGGATTTGTAATGGGAAAGAGGAGAAAACACGATGTTGTAGCATACATGATCTTAATTAGGCTTACTTTACCTCAATGTAAGTGTTACATAAAATCAAATGTAGTGAACAGTGTCTTCGAAACTTTAAATTAAGTTCCCTGATGGCCCCTCGAAAGAGTCTCGCTCCTCATTCTTTGATATGCAATTACTGAGAGAACACATGAACTTCTCTCTCGTGAACGTAAATGGGCTATAGCGATGTTAATAAAGAACGGGGACTTCTTTCTATTTTAGTAGGCTACCGGCTCTATTCCAAGCTAATCGTGCAGGACAGAAAAAGAGCTGGCAAGCTCTGACAGTCTGTTGTGAAATGGTAAACACGTCTAGCTGCACGTGTTTTGCCTTGTGGTGGCAAAGTTTGTATTCGCTGTTAAAGCAAAGTTGCATGGGCCCCATATTTCAGGAACAATACTTTTTAGTTTTGCTGAGGTGCTGCTGTTGGGAATTGTGTAGGCCATTTAACATTATTTGAACCTCCAAGCAAATATCTGTGGTGTACGCATGCGAGAGAGCTATACTCCCCTTACCGATTCTGGTTTCGGCGACTCCGTTTTGTTTGAAAAAGGCCAGCCACTGAAACATTTGATTTTTACGGAAACTTTACAGAGATGTTAACTGCAACCACTGAAATCACATCAGTGCCATCATGTTCAGTGGTGTCTTTAAGGCCTTGACCCTCCTACAGCAAGTTCGACATCCGCAATGTGTAAACCGATTGGGCAATAATTTAGGGGCTGGTACAGTGTGTTAAACTATTCCTGGGGAGGTGTGTCTACGGACTTTGTCCAGTGCTCATCTGATGATATGACCCTACCAATAGAAAGCAAACTCCAGCAACATTCTGAAATAAATCTAGATATATTCATTGTTTATTTAATAAACGGTTATCTGTCAAGTGCCAACTACCCAGAGAGCAAAAGGCCAGTGGACCACTGTCAGCTGCACTAGGGGCAGAGCTGGCGGTCAGCTGGCCTTTTGCTCATCTGTATGTCTGGCTGTCCACTGGTGAGTTACAAACGGGCCACTGTTTTGCCTCTTGCTTTAAATAAAAAAATAAAAAAATATATTTCTTCATAAATATTCTCCAACCCTTAACATTTCATAGATGTTCCAAGTGTTTAAACCCAGTCTTACATTGAGTCATTCTCACCTTGAGAGTCTTCTTGTGCCACAAACTTCTGTAAGGCTATGCCAAGGATATGATTTAGACATTTCTGGAATTGATAACATTGCTAACATATAATTTTCTTTATACCCATAACCAGTTAAACTGAAGATGATGGTGGTCTGAGAGGGGACTAGAAGTAGGACACCAAAATCCACCGGTGGACTGATACCGAAGGCTGGGAGGTGCACGCAGCTGGCGTCTCTGGCTCGCCTCTAGTCCCTGGAGGCTCCACTGGCACAGGTCCTCAACAGCCTGACCTGTGATGACTACGGTGGGAAGACTTCTCTGCAGTGGGCTGCTGGAGCGATAAGGCACAAGGGCTCAGCACTGGCTGAGCTACAGTAGCTTGGCTGGCCCACGTTTTTTTTCCTCTCCCCGTGCCCGAATTGGAGTGCCACAGTCTTCGTGCCGAGGGTGATGGCTGCCCCTGATACATCAACATGGGTTCCCCAGTGGGTCAGCAGGTCCAGGCTGATGATGCACAAGTCCTGGATGTCGGCAAAACAGAAATCGTGCACCAGTTCCTGGTGTCACACCTGGACTGGCAGTGGCTTCTTCCCCCTGTTGCCAGCCTTTCCCATGGTTAAGGTCAGCTGAGTGTTGGTTGACAACCATGCTGCTGAAAATGAGCAAGTGGTGCCATGGATGCCAAGTTGCATCAGGGAGATGGAAGCCCCCGTGTCCACCAGGGCCCAGCAGGGTTGAGCATTGAGCTGGCAGGTACAGTTCTTTATGTGACCCATAAGGCCAGAGACCAGAGTGGCAGTCCCCTCACTTCACCGCTCTGCTGTCATTACCAAATGGTTGAGCAGCTTTCGGTGATGGAGCTGGGCAATCATGGGCCACATGACCAGGCCCATCACAATGGTCAGTCAATCAGGGTCAACATCATCTGGTTGATGGAGGCAGTGTCTGCTGGCACCCCGCTAGAGGTAGGGCCAGCCCTCTGATCAGAGTGCCATGACTTTCCATGTCATTAGCAGGAGTCCTCAGCAACTCAAAGCATTGCCCAAGACACCACCTCAGCAGGCCCTATAGACAGGGTCCCAGTGCAACAGCTTTTTCCATCCACTGCAGACACGCTGGCACGCCAAGTCCCCAGTCCTGGCACGGTTATAGCGGGATCCCTGTTGAGGCACTGGGACAAGTGGCTTGCTCCTCTACTGTTCACGGGGTCGGAATACACTGGCATCATCCGCCGACTCCTCCCGCTGGTTCTGGGGCAGGGACACAGCCGGATCTAGCCTTTTTAAGGCTGTTGAAATAATGTATTTCCGCCACCCTGGTGCAGCTCTCCAATTAGTTCTTCAATCTCTGTTCCTCTAGGTGGTGCTCAATCCCACTTCTGACACCAGTGTAGCAAAAGAACAGACTGACGGCTTCTCTTTGGCGTCTTGTTGTTTATTAATGCCACAACAAAGCAATCAGACAACTGATATCGAAGGCAGGGAAGGCAGAGGGTTTTATACGCGAACACAACACAGTAATGGTAGGCATAGACGCTAAAACACAAGGAAAATACACAGTGACATTAACCTTAACATTAACATTACCTCACAGGGAACATGATCCTCAGTTTGAAATGACTTGAGAGGCGAGCATCTTTATAATAGTAACAACATGTGAAATACATTTGAATGATTATCTTCCAATTTTGATTATGTAGCCTACCTTATATTTTACCGTGATTGAGGCGACAGGTTGTTGCTGTACATATCCTGCTTTACAGTAGGCTTGCATGAACATGTCATGCTGCCTAGGCAAAGCCAGACTTGGTTCATGCCCACTTGGCAGCCTCTCACATCTTCATTATAAAAATGAGCCAATCACAAGTGGGCAGATGAGGGATTTCAATCTGCCATTGTCTTCTCACCAATCAGAAAAGAAATTGAATTTCAACCAGAGAGTGACATACACAATGTAAGTGTGCATCAATAAAATACAAATATGTTGATACATTACTTGTTACACATCTGTATGGTCATGATACCTTATAAATAACTGGAAGGAGAGTAGGATAAGGTTCCCTAACCAAGTTTTACTAACTAAGACTATGGCTCAAGCCCTCATAGTTAACCATGCCACTGTTGAAGAGGACATGAGGACATCATATGGCATTTTAACATTTAATTGAACCACACTCCTAATTACATTTTAGATAATATGCCATAATAGCATTTCTCCTAATCAAAATATCTTCCTCACTAATCAGAATGGTAATTAAAGATATCCACAATAACATTCTTACTAGTACAAATTGTATTTTAAGATCTACAACTTTGATTGTAGGCCGTTTTAATATTTAATAGCTAGACTTGATATATATTATTATTATTATATAGATGATAAAACTCAGTTCTTCTTCTTTGTCAAAAAGAGCATATCAGATATCCACAATGACATTCTTGCAAGGACAAATTATGTCACTTCTGCCATTCATGTATTGGGCTTTCAATTTCAGATATCCACACTCACATTTGTGATAACCAGAATGAACATTCAGGGTATCTGCAACAGAATTCTTACTAGGAAAAACTCCCCTTTCAGATATCTACAATCAAATAAGCCATAACTTTACTATCAGATTAATGAAAAAAACATTCTTTGAATGACCAAAAATACACTGTGACCATTTTGTAAATCCACAATTGGTATTATGACTAGTAAAAATGTAATTTCAGAGATCTACAATTAGAATAATGACTAGAAGCAATGCAATTGCAGATGTCAACAAATGGACAAAGTGACATCACTTGTTCCTGGTAAGAATGCAATTCTGGATATCCTAAAAGATCAAATCAATGCCTTAATGGTCATTTATTAGGCCTACTAAACAATATATAAACATACGTAGGAATTATCTTACATGATTGCTGATAGTCTATTAGGCTATTTAACCCACTTTCAATAAATTACGCATAAATAGTGGTTTTCACATAATTGTTTAAAGACACTCCTGACACTTGGTATACAGAAACAGATTTAGCACAAGTCAAGCTCAAACTCAAAAACTAAATAAATCGGAGCCAGGTAATGAACCTAAGTAAACGATGAGTGTAGGTCAGGTCCTCTTGCTATTGGTGGGATATTACCTGATGCTTACGTTACGTGCACTCTGATTGGTTCATACAACTTCCAAGCAGGGCGGGAATGTATGTGGCACGTATGACTATGTAACCAAACTCGCAGAAAATGATGACATTTTTATACTGCAATATCATTTAAGCGGTTTCTTCACTCTTCCCTTTACACATACAAAGGTAAACAGACTGTTGAGCGCGACTGTGTATATGTTTCAAGCAACCAGCTTCAATCAGTAGCCTACGTGACGTTTGGCATCCGTCTGCAGGTCGGCTAACATGCCTAGCTTAATTATTCCAGCAACATAACTGGGCAGCTATCTAAATTGTGTTGGTAGCACGAGCCTACCCTAAATGTAAAGACGGCACATACGTTTGACGACAATGAATGTACTCAGACCTGATGTATATTAGCCATTTAATCTTAGCGTAATGTAGATATGGTCCTTTGCTAGGATATATTCTGCTAACTTCTTAACAGTGCATCTTATATCAAGCCTAATCCCATTAAACGTTAATTTACTAGCTAGGTAAGGTGACTAACATGACAATTTAACATCATCTTGGACGTTGCCAGTTAATAATAGCTAGCTGTAGCTAAATGACTTTGAACTATTCCCCCCTTTACCGTAATCAGAGATGTTCAGGGAGGTGTTTCTGCCCCGGCTGCTGAATACTAAAGGCCTGATATAAACTAACGTAAATGACCAGACAAGTGTTGCACTCATGTGACCCATTGACTACATGGACTAAGTAAGCTAATGTCACCCTATCTGAAACAAGACGGACAAACAGTAAAATACAGTCTCTGAGTGATCATGTGATGGTACAGACATCCCCACAAAATCTTATCCTGTTATGTAACTTTCATCGTAGTTTTCTGCTGTTCATATAATGTATGTCAGTGTTTGTCCTTATAAATGATGGATGAAATGCCAAATAAGATTTCTTAGTATCTTCCATGTTTTTCACGGATTAAATGTCCAATATTGAAATTATAGCTGGCGAGTTTTTGTATCGAACAATTTGTGATCTAAACTTCACACAAGGTGATCTCTTCAACAGGGCGATCATGGCCACTTCTGCTGTGGAGTACACCATAGGTGGGGTGAAGATTAATTTCCCCTGCAAGGCTTATCCCTCTCAGCTTGCCATGATGAACTCAGTGAGTGTATAAAAGTGCCACATTACATAGCATTACATGTTAATATGCAGTGTTGTCAAACACATTAGAATGCAGTCATTGTAATGTGTACATGGACAGTTATTGAAGTATTCTGTCTGAGTAGCTCTGTTGGCATGATTGTCTGTGCTTGGCCAATACCATTTTCAAAAAAAGATGTTGTAACTCTACTCAGATTGTCCGCGGTCTGAACCATGGACAGCACAGTCTCCTGGAGAGCCCAACAGGGAGTGGGAAGAGTCTGGCTCTTCTGTGCTCAACACTAGCCTGGCAGCAGGCGCAGTACGGTAGGCACTACTCAACCTCACACCAGCAGTTTCCACAGGTATTCAGAAGATTTTAATTTAGATGGTTATGTATAGGACAGATAAAAAACACCTGTTGTTTCCTCTAGCCGCCCAGTCTATAGTTAGTTAAATAGATTACTTTATTGACCCCAACAGGGAAATTGCTATGCACTGTCTGTGTAGCTCTGTGGTCCAGGATGGAACACCCTGCAAAAAATGTATTTTAAAATTATGAATGTTTTCACAGCATGATATCACTAGCTATACCTCCAAACGACGTCAGCTATCATGTACGCAAGCTTTTATCATTATCAGCTGAGTGCGTAGTGTAGGCAGGGTTTTGCATGCTTTTTAGGTAGTTAGCTGGCTAGTCTTTTAATGCCTTGTGTAACACATCAACAGGCTACAGCATTATTTCATTGATAGTTCAGTTTGCTTTATGTTATTTGTAGCTGTCCCTCTGCTCATAAATGTTCATTATAAATCCAAATTTTGTTGTGCAAAATAATGTTCATGAACCAGTTGTGGTGGTCCACAGCTAAGGACCCAGCTAAGAGCAGTGGAAGCCCCTCTACAGCCTGTAAGAAGCCAGATGTTGCCACACCTTGCCAATGTGCTTGTCATAGCGGGTTAGCAAGAACAACCACTCCCACCAATGCATCACCAACTAACAAGGTTGTAGTGGACCTCACAGGCCCGGACACAGAAGCAGCAGCATGTAGCTCTCATTCTGCAGAGAAAGGTATTGTGGCAAAATGAGGCTGACGCTGAATGTGATGCTTGATGTGCAATAGATGACTACATCTGTTTGAATACAGTTCAGTACTAATGAGACTGCTTTGTTTGAGAATGACAATGCTTTTTTTACGAGGTGGTGGTTGCGTTCATAATTGATGAGGTTAATTTTCAGATTCATATAGAGTGATCTATTTAAAGGGACATTACATATGGGGACAGTTTAGGCGATTGCATGGTTCGCCCGTTCGGCTGATGTTCCTTTTCTGGCATTCAGAGAAGGACCACCAGGCCAAGAAACCTGCATCTCTTGCCTCGAAGCTTTCCGTGAAGCTACAAGATTCCTTTAACACCAGTGTGGACAAGGATGATGACTTCCAGACCGATAAGAAACGCCTCCGCACTCCACCCATGGACCAGAGGGTAAGGAGTACACTATGTGCAACCACAAGGTTCTCCTTCAACCTCCAATGTGCTGTGTTCAGTGTATATGTATGCGGCCCGTTCCATTGAGAAAAATGACCACAGGAAATGTGGATAGCCGACACTGTAGGCTAATTGTGTTCACTTCAGGCTTTTTGAGCAAATATTTTTTCTTGATTGATCAGGCATTCACAATAAAAGTATTGTTGTTAGTTGTATAGCGACTTAAATGTGGCAGAAAAAAAGATTCAACCTATTGTGAAATAAAATTACAAGTTGTATAAACATCCATAAGCTAAAATCTACTACACATTCTACTACACACTAAATGTGTCAGCCAGCCTGAAAGACACGGAAATGTTTCTTAAATGCCTATCTGTAAATGTCCTTCAGGAGCCCTGGTGTACTCATCCCTTCCCCTTGTTTCCCGACAGACCAGTAAGCGGAGGTGCATGGACCGTGGTGAAGAGCGTGGTGTGATCTTCATCGATGACGAGTCTGAGGCAGAGAGGCAGGTGCCCAGGGCCCACTGCTGGACCATGGAGCTGAGTACCCAGGCCCGAGCACGAGGAGCCCTGCCTTCACCAGAGTGCTGTGTGAGTACTGTGGTCATTCTGTTGTAGATGTAGAAAAAGAGGCAGAGGCGTGAATGGACTTTGTTGATGGGTATAATGTTAGATGCATGACAAAAAAAATACATTTAATACAACATTGATTGAGTTGAACCAGGTTGGGTTGGTTGGTTGAGTCTTTGTGAAATACCTTTTTTAGTCCAGTAGATGGCAGCAGAGTCCACTCTTTCATATTTTCTCCCCTCTGGATTTCATGATGTATGGTACAGAAGAGACAAACAAATATGTGAAATTTTGGTACATGTAATCTGGGCTGCCTGTCTTGATATTAGACTGTTGCTACAGTTTCTTCTTAATGGTTGATTGTTGAACTTGATGCCATGTTTATAAGTGCAAAGTGTTAGGAGCCAGCTTTGAGGAAACACAGGGTTTTCCAGAACACACTTAGAAAGCCTGTGAGGCAGAAAGGCAGCTAATTAAAGGCATTTGGGGCCTCTCATTAATCTGCTGCAGAATGTTTTCATGATCCAAGGCTTTGTGCTCTAAGTTAGCCGAGATGGCGGTGGCAAGCAGCTCGTCATATCATACCTGTGGAAAAGAAGGCTGAGCCTCCCGCTGTGATCCCTATCGCGCAGAAAGGGCCCAGGGCTCAATCAGACGCGCTGTAACAAACACCCCAGGTATGGAGGGAGGCCGCGCTGAAAGGAATCTGTGTCAATGTGCTCACCCATCACACAGGAGAACATATTGCTTACAACGGCCACAAAAGGAGCCGGGAATGACTAGTGTTACACGTTCCTGCGGATTGGCAGACTGTTACAAAGGGGGGTGGAGTGGGGGTGCAGCAGGCAGAGCGGTGGGGGCGGGGGACGGGGTTGTGGGGTCGGCCGGGCCCTTTGCTGGCTGTGGAGAGGTGGGGGAAAGAGAGAAAATGAGAGATAGAAGGTGAGGGAAAAAGAGAGAGAGACGGAGAGAGTGTGGAGAGAGGGTCGCCTCGGGTTTCACTCTCTCACCCGACACCGCGCCTCCCTCCCGTGAGCGCTGACTGACATCTTCAATGGGCCCTTTGAAGCGAGCTCCAGTTTAATTAAGAGGTTTGCCTTGCTTGGCAGTGATCTGTGAAAGCCCGGGATAAATATTGAATGGAACTTCACCCACTGGTGACCGCGCTCGGGGGGACAAACAGGTGCTCTATGGGATTGGGAGGCTTTCGGAGGGGCGGGGGGTGAAGGTGGGGGTCTCTGTGGGGCTCTGGAGGTCTTTGGGGGCAACCATGGAAGAAAAGCGGAGAGGCTGGTCAGCCCCTGAGTACCCCCTGGAAGCTCATTCAGCAGGTAGAGGAGTGAGGAGGGGAGCCGGGGCCCAGCTGCGACAGTGTGAGATTTCACTCTCTCAGGTGTCCCAGCACCGGTGCCAGGCTTCAGAGTACCTCTCACCCCCCTCCCTCTCACCTGGCCGGCTGCTGAAAGCCAAGCCTTCTGCTGGCACCGAGACGCAAGAAGCCACTCGCTGTGCTGCTTCCCTGTGCCGCGCCACCAGAGCCGGCTCGCGGCGGCTCAGCCGGTGCAACCCAACACAGGTCCTGCTCTCTACACCTCGGCTGTGTGAAAACCACGTTTCTCACAGCCATGCGGGCACTCTCGGCCGTCCGGAGGGTCTGTGTGTGTGTGTGTGTGTGTGTGTGTGTGTGTGTCTGTGTGTGTGTGTGTGTGTGTGTGTGTGTGTGTGTGCGCGCGCTCAGCCCAGCCAGAATGAAATGGTGATCTTGTTACACACCTTCTCCAGAGAAAGAGAGAATAAGGGTGAGATTGAGGGAGAGTGAACCTGGCATAGGCCCTTGGCGTGTCGATATCTATACCTTTTAAGAGAACCTAATATGGAGGCTGCCTTTAAGATGTCTAGGAGACGTGGATGCTGCTCTGGCTGGGTCCGTTCAGTGCCACTGCTCCCCTTCATTCAGCACCGCGGCCTGACACGTTAAGGCTGACACTCCCGCACAAAGCCCCCCACTGTTGGTCCCTTATGAAATCTGATTGAAGTCAGTGCTGCTTTATGTGATATGGAGTTAGGGGGTCGAGTTTGGGTGGGAAAGGGGTGTAGGAGAGTGAAAGAATGCGATATTCAGTGCGGATGTGTCCAGGGTGATGGGGCCGGCCAGCGGCGTCCGTTATCTGCATTCCAGGGGTGTCTCCTGGTCGCTCGGAGAGCGGGGGGAGGGCGGCGGGGGCCGAAACGGTGGCAGGGAGCTTGTAAGCGGATAGCCTTGCGTCAGCTGTTTCCTGCGCCGTTGCTGACAAGGGCCCCCATTCACAAGACGAGCCTTCTCTCCCCTTCATCACACATACACACACACCGCACCATCCCCTACCCTCCACCCTCCCACCTTCCCGATGAATAAGTTATTATTCAGCACAGAAAGCAGCATATTTGGACCTGGCTATTTAATGTGTTAGCAGCAGGTAAGGCGATCTATCTTTTTCTCTCTTTTTTTGTTTTGTTCGGGGAGGGGGTCTGCGTGGAGTTGGGGGTGTGGCTGCGTAACTCTTCCACCAAGCCAGTAACCCTAACCCCTCTCTCTCACTCTCTCTCTCCCTTTCTTTCTCCCTCTCTCTTTCTCTCCCTCTCTCTTTCTCTTTCTCCCCCTCTCTCTTTCTCTTTCTCTTTCTCCCTCTCTCTCTTCCTCTCTCTCCAGAGCTCTCTGTTTATTTGGCAAATCAGCACGGCCTTTATCCCTCAGAGGGACGTCTCACCAGGGAGACAAAAAAGAAAGATAGAGAGAGCGAAAGCGAGCGATTGCATTCAGTTTGCATTCAGCTTCCATTCTATCACGCATTGTAATATTTAATGGCAAACAACGGCTGAGAAAGGAGTTCGGGTAACCAGAGCCCACATCCTCAGTGAGGCGAGGGCTAAGAGACAGCTTGATCCCTGGTATTGAGGTGTAACGCGCGCCCTGACTCGGCCAATTGTTTATAAAGGCTAATCTTACCGCCGCGGCTTTAGCTGAAAGGCGGGAGAAGCTGTGGAAAAAGAGCAACAGGCTGAGGGTGTCGATGGTTTGTTATTACTGAGCCGGCTGAACCAGCACTAAGCCCACTGGGCCTTTTCAGCAGGTGCCAATTAGATTCATCGGCAGGGGATCGCTTTTCACCAAGCAAAAATGATGAGAGAAAAATCCACTTTCACAAAAAGGAAACTCATAATTCTTCCCTGTTCAGGAAATGGTTGTGGGAAAAAGACTGGTTTTGCAATCAGTAAGTTACTTTGACCAGATCCTTTTGTGACTCCTAAGTTTTGTATCAGTATTTTAGCCAGTTCCTTGCATTGTCAGTCCTAAACAATCTTGTTCTGTGGTGCGATGAATTTAGTCATGGCACTCCGGTGGGCTGTATGTCAACGGTGCGGTTAGGGGCTGTGAAGGCAGCGTGCCCGCTTGGCAGTTGGCACCGGCCGAGGGCTGACATGAGTGGCTGAGGTGTGTTTGACATGCCGCTCAATGGGGAGAAAGTGGCCCACTTAAAGCCACTCATACAGAATGGGGGATTGGTTACAGCACAGCCTCAGGCCTGTGTGTGTGTGTGTGTGTGTGTGTGTGTGTGTGTGTGTGTGTGTGTGTGTGTGTGTGTGTGTGTGTGTGTGTGAGTGTGTGTGAGAGAGAGTGAGAGAATACCATCTTACCATCTACTGCAATTACGGCCAGCCAATCAGAGTCTTCGGTCTTTGGTCTCCAACAATGGCCGCGTCTAAGCTTTCAGCCTCAGTAGAGGTCACCTGAACCGAGCGCAGCAGCCATCTCCCCCATTGTTTCTGTTTATCTATATATTCACCGGCACAAAAGACCCAGCTCATAAAGCGGAGAGATGGATAGCCCTGTTAACCCCCCCACCCCCCTCTACGGCAGTTTGTTTGCCTGTGTACTGAATGTGTCCTAACGTCCATGTCCTTTCTCTTTGTGTCCTAGTCCCCCGTGTCCTGTTCTCTGTGTCCCTGCACCGAGGCCAAAGGCGGACAGAAGCCCAGGGATAAAGAGAAGGGTCCGGGCGGGGAGGCGGAGAAGAGGAAGATCCCCAAGATCTTCTTTGGCACGCGCACGCACAAGCAGATCACGCAGGTGGCGCACGAGCTGAAGAGGACGCTGTACTCCAGCACGCCCATGACCATCCTGTCCAGCCGCAACCACAGCTGCGTGCACCCGGAGGTGGCGCCGCACGCCAACCGCAACGAGCGCTGCAAGGAGCTGCTCGAATCCAAGGACGTGAGTCGTCCCGCCGAAAGCGAAAAAATCAAACCCAGAGCACGGGGCCAGGGGTCATGAGACATGACGTGACCCATTCCACACACACACACACACATACGCGCACAGTCATACAGGCAGACAGAGGGCCCCTCTTCTTCAGACACTTTCAGGCCTTTTGTCTGCGTGTGTCTGTCAGCATGCGGGGATGTGGGGACCCTCAGTAGAGATGAAAGGGTGAGAGCAGAAGAGTCCCAGACAGTGATGCCTGCAGGGTTGCCTCAGTTCAGCCGGTTCACTAAACACTCACAACACAGCTCACACCGCACAGGTCTGCCTGGTGAGCAAATGAGCAATAGGTCACACATGTTTTTGTGTTCAGAGCTTTTTATGAAAATAGGCAAGTTGGACATAAAATCGGATTTGGTGGTCTTGCGTATTAGACTATGAGGTACTCTGTAGCATTCTTCCTTGTACACTGAGAAGGGCAGGAGCGGTCCAGAAGGACCGGGCACACACACACACACACACACACACACACACACACACTCCACCTCACATTGTTTACACGTTTTATTCATCACATTGTCACACTGTTGTTTCACATTTTCTTTTAGTCATGTAAATCCAGTGCTGGCCCAATTGCATTGACTCCTCACACAGTTTGAGGAGGGCCTGTCTCTGGCTACTATCCCTCAGGTTTCTCTTGTGATTTGTACCATATAGTTCCTCCATTAGTGTGTCTGTAGAGAACCTGAACGGTAACAGCTCGGGTCGTGACCTCTCCCCCCTCTAAGGCCAGGTACGATGTGGTCCAGCCAGTTCAGCCTCTCTTACCCCCTTTTTTGATAGTTGAAGTTCTAAAGTGTGTTGGGGGGAGGGGGCAACCTTTTGAACTGAGATTGACCTCCGCTTTCAACCACTTCAGAAACAGACACCCTGTTTCCTGTACGTCCCCTGTAGGCACGAGTACAAACGCAACACTAATTCCCCCATCCCATCCTCCAGTGACTTGGCTTTTAAGCTCTCTCTTGTTCTCTTTCTCTCCACTGTCTGTCTCTTTTGCTCGTGCTTGGACAAGAGGTGTACGGGGGAAGAAGACAGGCAGTGGCAGTGGATTATCGCGCCACTGTAACACTAACCCCGCAGTTTAAACGTCAGCAAATGAAATCCCTGTCACCCTGAGCTGCGGGCGGCAATTAGAAGTGATAATACCCACCCCCCAAACCCCGAGCTGTCATGTCACACAGAGCTTTTTGTCACTTTCCTCGTCTGGCGGCCTTCAAAAGCACTTTGTTTCCAGTCGGAGAGAGAGAACGAGTGAGAGAGAGAGAGATTTTGTTTTATATTTATCGTCTGCGGTGGCTGGGCTGTGCCAGAGGCAGGGACGGCAATGAAGATCATGGCTCGCATAACAAGCTGCTCATTAGGCTGTCAGTGGAGGTGTCCGCACGGCAACTCAAGCGTGCCGCGCATGACATGAAAGAAGGGCTGAGGTGAACGGTCAGGGCGACGGGGGGGGCTCAGGCTATTCTGCCACGCCAAACCCAACGCCGTCCCCTCGGGGCACCGTCTCTGATGTGCTCCCGCTCCACCCCAGCCCCGACCCCTGGCTGACCAGACAACCCATCCCTCACCTCCCCATCCTCCCCCTGCCCTCTCCACTCCACTGATCGCCTCACTGTAAAGCCCTCCAGACTGTCATGGCAGGCCCAGAGAGCGCTGAAATCAGTGCTGCGAGGCCACTTGTGTGGCAGCGCCTCCACTGGCTTCACTCCTCCGAGCCGGCCGTCATCACCTCCCCGAGGAGGGTGAGCGGGCATCGGAGTTAATCCTGCTCTCGGGCCCCTGGCTAAGCTCTGCCTTACGCTGTAGTACAGGGTGCAGACAGCCAAAGCAAGCTCTCAGCAAGGAGACTTAAGACCTGAGAGAGAGGCTTTATGTACAGTCACTGATGGTGAAACATGGCAAGTGTGATGGTTAGTCCTCGTCATTTCAGTTGAATTAAGCCTTATCCGAGGTGCTCACATTTCAGTTTGTAATAGCGCCACCCTATTTATAAATGTGGTATCTCTTATGGCATGCTTGGCCCCTTTTAACCCTTTAAAACTACAGTATGTAGCCAGCTTGTGGTCTTGTGTTTTTCTGTATGTGTAAAGCTTTGTCTGTCTGTGTGTGTGTGTCTGTGGACAGGGCCACAGCTGCAGATTCTACCACGGCGTGCACAAGATGCGTGAGCAGAACGCGCTGCAGAGGGTGCATGGGCTGCACCAGGCCTGGGACATCGAGGAGCTGGTCAAGCTGGGCACCAAGCTGCGCTCCTGCTCCTACTATGCCGCCCGCGAGCTCATGGCGGAAGCCTGCATCGTCTTCTGTCCGTACAACTACTTGCTCGACCCCCTCATACGCGAGAGTGTGAGTCATTGGGGGTTGGGACCGTGGGGGGGGACTGCTCTAAAAGTTAATCTTCCAGGAATTCCTCAGCTTATGAGAGGAGATGGCAGACGTTATTGTTCTTAGTAATGCATATCTCCCTGCCTGCTTTGCCTTAGACATGAGGTATTCGGGGATGTGTTTGATGTATAACAGTGTCAAGTTACCATTGGTCCTTGTCGAAACTTTCAAAATATTGGATGCTAAGAGTGTTTATTAACATTGTAGCATAGCAACATTAACTTCTATAGCGTTTTAAAATTTTGAGAGCTGTCTGACAATTCCCAGCAATGGTAACAAGACACCGTCACGATGGCTAATGGTAGGATATTCTGTGTACTAGAACATGTCTATGACACGGTTTTTGACAGTTTTCTCTTGGTGGATTCAGGTCACGTGTTACAGAGTTCTCCACACAAACCTCACACTATACACACACACTATGCACACACACTATGCACACACACACACACACACAGACACACACACACACACACACACACACACAGACACACTCTACTAAGCTGTGACCCCTGACCTTCTCGTCCTCCTCATCCTTCCCCCCCTCTCAGATGGAAATCAACCTGAAGGGCCAGATCGTGGTGCTGGATGAGGCCCACAACATCGAGGACTGCGCCCGAGAGAGTGCCAGCTACACGCTCAACCAGACCGATCTGCTGAGCGCCCGGGAGGACCTGGAGTCCATGATGAAGCACGGCATCCGCCCCGTCCACCACAACCCCCTACTGGCCTTCTGCTGCAGCCTCACCAAGTACGTGGCTGCTGATTGGTTCAAAGCACAACATTACTGGTTTTTATTTGTTCTACCATCTTCAGCTGCCATATGGTTTTATTTATGTATTTATATAACTCGACTCACAGTATTGCGTGCTACATTTAGAGAGTTACAGTTTAGCTTCTTGTGCTTGGAGATGCTTCAGCACTTGTAGTGATCTGATGACTTTGTGTGTGTGTGTGTGTGTGTGTGTGTGTGTGTGTCCAGCTGGGTGCAGGAGAGCAGCGGTGCCCTGAAGGAGAGGGAGTATGAGAGCTCCTGTAAGGTGTGGACGGGGAAGGAGGTGCTGGGCATCTTCCACCAGATGGGCATCACTGCAGCCACCTTCAGCATGCTGCAGGTCATACAAGACAGCTCGCCCGGTCCCACACTCTGTCTCTCTCCTCTTCCTCCTTTTTGTGCACGGAGTGATTTCTTCATATCTAAACTCCCTCTCTTTCATAATCCATGCCCCTCATCTTTTACTCAGTTTTCTCTCCTCTCCGTTCAAATATTTTTCTATCCTCTTTGCTGTTCTCTCTTCCTTCCCTTTTCCGTTGGTCTTGTTCTTTGTTTTCTTTCCCTGGCCCCTCTCTCTTTCTTTCCTTACGTTACTCACCCCCAGTCCGCTCTGTCGCCCTGCAGAAGAACCTGGCAGCGGTGTTGGAGAAGGAGGAGCGTGTGGGGATGGTGAACGGCAGAGAGGACACCGTCACGGTCCCCACCATCAGCTCCAGCACCCAGTCTGTCCTCAAGAGCCTCTTCATGGTCCTCGACTACCTCTACAGACAGGAGAGCAGGTGTGTGTGTGTGTGTGTGTGTGTGTGTGTGTGTGTGTGTGTGTGTGTGTGTGTGTGTGTGTGTGTGTGTGTGTGTGTGTGTGTGTGTGTGTGTGTGTGTGTGTGTGTGTGTGTGTGTGTGTGTGTGTGTGTGTGTGTGTGTGTGCCGTCACGTGATTTGCGTAATAGGAAAATTATTGATTTTGACGGATTTCATCTTTTCAGACACCCTTTTCTCTGATTCTAGTGAAGCGTTTCAAACGGTTGTTGAGTCTCTTTCTGTCCCGCAGGTTTGCTGAGGACTACCGGGTGGCCTTGCAGCAGACCTACGCCTGGACCATCCAGCCCGAGGTGCCTGACGCCCAGGGCTTCTTCGGCAGGCCGCAACGCCGAAACAACAGAAACCGAGGCACCCGCACCAAGACCCTCGTGCACACGCTCAGCTTCTGGTGCCTCAGTCCTGCTGTGGTGAGAGCCGTAGAAACACGCCTAAACAGATAGAAGGGTTTAGTTCTGCTGTAGTAAAACACACAGCAATATTAGCTTCTGGGATTACAACATGCATCTGTACCCATCTCTACCTTAATAAGACAATAAGACATCAGACAAGTAACACAACTGGAGTCTGTCAAAATGACAAAAGTGAAATGAATTCTTTGCATGTTTGTGTATGTTCTGCCAGGCCTTCTCGGACCTGAGTGGCTCAGTGCACAGCATCGTGCTAACCTCGGGCACACTCTCCCCCATGGACTCCTTCTCCTCTGAGCTGGGGGCCAACTTCCCCATCCAGCTGGAGGCCAGCCACGTCATCAAAAAGTCCCAGGTCACAGTTCTTATTCTTATAGTCATGTTCACGTACGGAAAGGGTGTCTATCTTTGTGAAAGAAGACATAGATTCACAGATGCACAGGTCCCAGATCAGATCCGTACCCAAACCAGAGACACTCTCTGCTTGAACAGACCAGCCAGTGACTCTTTTACTGACATGCTGTAGGCAGGCCAAAAATGTCTTCACCCTCAAAGAGTTGCACAAATTGGAGTTTTCATTCCATTTTCTTCCACATTAATGTCCGAGGATGAGAGAACCAGATGGCCGGCCGTGTGTGTGTGTGTGTGTGTGTGTGTGTGTGTGTGTGTGTGTGTGTGTGTGTGTGTGTGTGTGTGTGTGTGTGTGTGTGTGTGTGTGTGTGTGTGTGTGTGTGTGTGTGGCTCTTCACTGAGTGTTGCTCTTCACTGAGTGTTGCTCTGTGCCACAGGTGTGGGTGGGCACCCTTGGCACAGGCCCCCAGGGCCGTAAGCTGTGTGCCACCTTCCAGCATGCGGAGACGTTCACCTTCCAGGACGAAGTGGGGGCGCTGCTGCTGCACGTGTGCCAGACCATGGCCCGCGGCGTGCTCTGCTTCCTGCCCTCGTACAAGGTAGGACACACGTTCATAAACTCTCTAGCTCTGTCCTGTTATGTCAGGCGTTGTCCTCATGTATATCTGAACATATATTTTGTTTCAAAAATAAAAATATAATCTGAAATGTCTTTTTTTTTTTTTTTTTAATCCTTGTTGACAAATAAATGAAAAAAACTAGTTTTAAAAGCACTTGCATGCACACAAGTGCCTGGAACTGGCATGTTTCACATTAAAGTACCAGGTGTTCATAAGGATTTAGTGGACAGATTAAAAAGCGTTTATCTGGCTGCAACTTTACCACTGGTGCCTGTTTGCATCGTGCTGCCGTGTGACATGCGTGAAAAAGGACGTGTTTTGGACACCCAGAGACCTTTGTCCATCCCCTGGCCTCAAGGTTACAGAGTACAGTTTTAGCACTCAGTAAGACACTTGCATTTCAAACCTCTGATAGGAGTACTAACAGCTGACCACCAGGGGGCTCTCAAGACCACAGTTTAACCATCATCTCTACATCACTGGAGGATCTGAAACGCCATTCACTCACTGGTGTTGAATGCATAGGAAACGTCCTCCTCCACACGACTGAAAACACACCTAGGAGGTCATCCTAAGGAGTTTCAGTTTGTCTAGTTTCTCTCCTCTTGAAGAAGCAGCCTCCTCTCCTCACTGCAACAGCAGATGGCCTTCTCAGCCACTTCAAACAGGTGTAATGTATAACACATAGCGGACAAACCCCAAAGTACAGGCTGCTGTTTCCCCTGTCCTGTATTGCCTTTCGCCTAAGGAGCTCACTTATGGGCTTCCATTGATAAACACTTTGTCCCCCTTTGTTTGTTATGGTTTTTGCCATGAATAATTGATCCCAGTTCAAGTGGCTTATTACTGCTGCTCCTCAGAGGGGCGTGCTAACCTTCTCAAATGTCCTGTGTGTGTGTGTGTGTGTGTGTGTGTGTGTGTGTGAGAGAGAGAGAGAGAGAGAGAGAGTGAGTGAGAGTGAGTGAGAGTGAGTGAGGGCGTCTTCATGTTGATGTTTGTCCCCATTAGTAACTTTGTCTTTCTGACATGTTAAGGAGGATTTTTTTGTTTGTTTTCTCTCTTCTTCTTTTTTTTGTTTGGCCTCGACAGTTCCAATAACATGTCATGTAAGCACCTCTTTACATGCACTAGTGAAGATGAGTGTTTTGCGTTTGGTGTGTAGGGCTGCCACAGCATACATGTTGTGTGTGTGTGTGTGTTGAATGTGTGACCTTTTCATTATTGATGCCCATGTAAGACTCCCACATGGCTGGATTAATATTTAATCTGCCACGCAGCCCTAAAAGCCCCCACAGATCGGGGATTAATTGGAGCCAGTCGAACGACAGGAGCCATAGAGTCCCGTCTGAGGTGTGTGTGTGTGTGTCCGTGTGTGTGTGGGGGGAGTAAGACGGGGGGCTGCAGTCTCTGGGTCATCCTTCAGTACCTCTCTTCATGATCCCTCTCTGTGGCCGTCATGCACACGCACACATAGCCCCTGACACTTCACAGCCCCTGTAGCTGAGAGCTGAGATGGAGACAGCTGGCCTCTCATTCTACCTGTTTCTCCGTGTTCTGTCTTTAGCTCAAACCCAGCTCGTGGCGAAAACTCTCGTTCTCTACCTCTCCTCCTACACATCTCCTGCTCTTGCTCTCGCTCTCACTCCCAAACCTCTGGATGTTCTGCCATCTCTTCCCCTTCTGACCCGCCTCTCAGGCTGTGGGTCAGCAAAAGGAAGAACCTGCTCCAACTCCTCTGCAGAGAGAGAGAGAGAGAGAGAGAGAGAGAGAGAGACAGGGGCCCTGAGACGGATGTGCCCGTGGAGGATAGACGGCCATCAGACTCATTTAGAGCTGGGGCGGGGGGTCGGGGGAGTCGTGTGTGTAGGTGAGGATACTCGGGAAGAGAAACGCAAGACGCTTTTAAACCAGATTAAGATAAGGGCCATTAGGGGGTGATGTCGCCACGCTGTCTGCTTATGAAGATGCGCCAGAGCTGGCGCCTGTGGTGGGGGGGGGGGAGTGGGAGTGGTGGGGTCGGTGATGGAGTGCATGTGTGTGCTGGTGGCGTGTGTATGTGTCTTTTAGGAGGGAGGAGGTGTGTGTGTGTTGCACACTGAGTGTGTGTCACTGTACACTCTACAGACACCAGACACACGACAGCCGTACAGTTAGTGCACTCCCCCCAGACCTCCACACCCCCCCAGACCTCCCTAAGGCTCCTCAGCCGCATGCCCCTACTCTCTCTAAGCTGCAGCATGGTGTCATTTCTGCCCACACTGCACAGTGAGTACTATGTGTGGGTGGAAGCATGTGTGTGTGCACCGGACAAGGCATGGTCCACATTAACTCACCTATTGTTTATTTATCGTCAAGACTATCAAGACACTTTGTAAAAGTGTAGCAGTTAAGTGATGTGGGTCCATTTTCAGCCATCAATCAGCCCCGGTAGACAATTGCCTGACATGTTCTTGCCAGCCCTTGGCGTTCGTCTCCACATTGGCTTCAATCCTCCTACGGAATGAATGCTCGTCCTATTGGACTGATATGATACCCAATTTGTTTGTTTTCTTTTATTATTCAATTATGTCTTCTGTTTAGACATGCATGTGGTGTATAATAAATACAGTAGGGGCTGTGATGGCGTTCCTGTGAAAGCGTGTGTGTGTGTGTGTGTGTGTGTGTGTGTGTGAGAGTGGGTAATGGTCGTCTGCGGTATCTGGGCCCTTGAGTGTGTTTACCCGTGCAATCAGTCGGTGCCAGCTCCAGTGTCTGCCTTGAAAGCCCCAGGCTGACCTGCCCCACTTTACACCAGCTGCACCGGCTGCCCTCTTACAAGTCTGCCTAAACCTCCACCGCTAATGTCTGTTCAGAAGAGCTGCTTAAAGCAGAGAGGAGAAAGTCACACTTATTCTCTCACACATTTTTACACACACACACACACCCACACACACACATATAAACATGGGGGAGAGGGGTGAACAAAATGGAGAGATGGAGGCCCATCTCTGTGTGGAGCTCTATTTCTGTGTGGAGCTGAGCTATGTTTTGACACTCTTAAACTCTAAAGAGGTCCAAGAAGTAAGTTGCTTGCTTGCTTGCTTGCTTTCTCTCTCTCTCTCTCTCTCTTTCTGTTTCTGTTTTCCCCTCCCCTCCTTCTGTCCGTTTGTCTGTCTTGCCTGTCCCCTATCAGTAGTCCCCTGTCAGTAGTAGGTGGGGGAAGGTAGGAAGAGGAGGAGGAGGTGGTGTGTGTGTGTGTGTGTGTGTGTGTGTGTGTGTGTGTGTGTGTGTGTTTGTGTTTCATGGCAGGTGGCCGAGGCGCCACTCTGCTCTGTCCTTGGCGTGATCATCACCGTGATATTTGACAACTGAATTATTTACAGCTGCTCCTACACCCTCCTGCCGCCACCACGTCCCTCTCTCCCCAACACACACACACACACACACACACACACACACACACACACACACACACACGCACACACACACACACACACTTAGACACACGCATATTTCATTAATGCAGCCGCCACCCTGACCACCTCCATTATTTAAACGGCTGTTTGTGCAAAAAAGGGAGGGTGGTGGGGAGAGGAGGGGGTGACGGGGAGGGGGTTGGGGGGGAGAGAAAAGAGCAAAGTGTTGCCACACCGCCAGAGTGGCGGCAAGAGATGGAAGGAAAGAGATAAAGAGGGGGGACCAAAGTGGGGGCGGAGGGGGTGATGAGAGATGGAAAGGGGAAGAAAGGAAGCAAGAGAAGGAGAGAGAGAGAGAGAAAGAGAGTGTGGCGTCAGTGGCATCACCGACATCACCGGGTCCCCTCGGAGTTGGAAAGGCGAGCGGAGTCACTCTGGCGTGGCGGCGGCTGAGGCCAAGTGAGGCGGTACGCCGGCGAGTGAGAGCGAGGACCCATCAATTATTCACGCTTTGTTTTGCCTCTGCAAGTTCGCTAAATAGTCCTCGCTCCCATTTTGTTGCATCAACAGCTCCCGCGCCTCCCGTACCGTTGCCACCGGCACGTGGTTGCCCAGAGTCGGAGAGAGAAAGAGAGCGAGAGTGAGAGAAGAGAGAGAGTAAGAGAAGAGAGAGTAAGAGAAGAGAGAGTAGAGAGAGTAGGAGAAGAGAGGCGCCAGTGCTCACGGTGCAGGTGTGAATGTCTATGTCGAAAAGCACTTCTCCATCACAGCACACCATCAGGCTTACCAAGGTCTGGTGCAACAGCTCACTATTTTAAATGAATTGTTCGAGCTCTAAAAAATCAGTGCAAACGCATGGTTTGGCTCTCTGTGCAAACCGTGACTACTTCTCCAAAGCGCTTGAGTCTTTACTGTGCCACTGATGCTAGCCAGATCCTTTCTTACATGTTTTACGTCACTAGTAGGGGCTTGGATTGGTGTCCAATTAATTCAGCGGGGACAAGCATTGATATAGACACCTTGGGTCCTTTTGCTGGTAGCCGTCCATTGCTGATTGTGGAGTGAAGCCACATTCTGGAGTGTTGTCTTCAGCGACCCTGTTTACATGCAACGCAACGTTGACAGTAGCAGTTAGTGTATCAGTGCGGTGGTTGTGGTTACTGGCAGTGTATAGACGCCAGGTGCATCACATCACGTTTAGACAAGAAGCTATAGAAGCACACAGCTATACGGTATTGTCGGCTGCTGTTCTCTTATGTTTGGTTATGGTTCCGAGAAATTGCTTTTAGAATATATGTGTATTTGTTTTCCCCTCTAGCCTGGGGGCCTAGTAGTATATATGTGGTTAGGAGGATATTGTGAGCCACAGGTTAGAGGGTTTCTTTTGGTTTTGTTTGTTTCATTAATTTGTTATCTGTCTCCCCGTGTCATTCTGCTCCCTCAATAGCCTGGGTATTGATTGGGCCTTAGCCTAGATTGCAGGTTGGCCGGTTTTCCTCTAGGATAATTTTTCACCCTTGATATGATGTGCGGTATAATTCAGTGAAGCGTTAACCCCCTTTTTCTTAATGTGCCTAAGTGGTGCGCTTAAAATAAGGTGTCACTTAGGTCGTCAATAAATAAATACATAGACAATACATTAAATTGATTTCATGGGAATGACCAAGCCGTAGGATAGGAATCGAGAGCCACTGACACACAGACTAACAGGGGGCCTGCCTCCAATACCACACGTGAACGAGAGCACACACTAAGAGTTTATTAGACACACCACTTTAACGAGAAGCCAGAATAAACTTCATCTTTTTTATTTTTCCAAAGAACCTGTGTTGGACCATTATTGGGTAGGAGTTCCCCTTGCTATTTCAGTTTAGCTCAAGGGGTGGCGTAGTCTGGTGATAGGCCTACAGAAGGCTACACTATGTAGATCAGTGTTTCTCCTCTGTAATGGAGAGACTGCCGCTGTGAGTCGTGATCCCTGCAGCCCTGTCTCTTGTGAGAAGCTGTGAGTCTCTGGCCTGTGGCATTAGCGTTAGTGCGTGAGCTAGGCGGCCCATGAATTAGCCATGAGGGCTGCTGCTGCTTCTGGCGTCTGCCTGAGCCTGGACATGGCACCTGCAGCGGTGAGAAGAACTGGGTGTCACTGTTTGATGCCTCACTCGTGCTGTTTTCATACACATCACATGGACACACTGCCTGCACACACACACACACACACACACATGCATATGTGGTATATGGTGTGTTGATATCTGCGTGTGTGTGTGTCGATCTGTGTGTGTGTCTGTTGATCTCTGCATGTGTGTGTAACTCTGTGTGTGTGTGTGTGTGTGTCGATCTTTCTGTGTGTGTGAATGTGTGTGTAACTCTGCTTGTGTGCGCAAGTGTATCTCAGCACAGGGTGGGATCGGGTCAGTCCTGCCTTGTTTGCGCACCTGAGCGTCAGTCGAGTGTGCAGATTGACATTTTCGGTCTGTCTTGTTGCAGCCCAGGCCCTGTGGAGACAGCAGCACGGCCGTTGTCAGATAATGCCTCTGAATTAGTCATGAAGGCCATATGCTCATCTCTGCTCTCACACACACACACACACACACACACAAACACACAAACACACACAAACTTTCTTCAAGGCATTTCATTTGAGGACACATGCCACTCTGATCTGCAATCACATAAGTTGCAGACAGTGGAAACTTCCAGGGGTTTTGATAGTTGTTTAGTTTTGTGCCCAGCAAGGACCTGTGTGGTGGAGCGTGTCTGTAATACACAAGGGTGATACACATGCGAGGAGATGTTTTAAAGTTGAACTGACCAAGAAAGACTAATTCAAGAATGACTTCCACGGCATTCTTCAGGTTGTCATTCTTAAACTTTTTTCACATTATTTGAACAGGTCCAACTCTGTTAATTCATTCATATGCCAATTGACTCATGATTCAGATCAGTAATGTCTTGACAGCCGGGAGAAAAAAAATGTTCACAAGATTTTCTTCACCATTTCCTAAACTAGGCTGATTTTGGCCAACTCTCCGGCTAGGTTACAGTATCTATGTAGCAGTTCAGAGTAGGAGCTAAAGGTAGTCCATCTTTGCAGCTCCTCACTACAGCAATGCCTCACACGAGAGGACGAGCAGGACGAGACACTCTGAGTGGCCTCTCCGGGCCTCCAGGGGTCTTCAGGTCTGCCGGCGTCCAGACCGTCGCCCTTTGAAGCGCAAAGAGAGCTCAACTCTGTCAATATGAAGGATACGGAAAATGTGCGTGTAATTAAATGGTCGCTTCAGCGGCGGACAGAGAGTGATGTTTACTCACTCGAGCCTGCCAGATAAAAGCATTAGGCCCATTCCATCTCCCAGCCTCTCCTGCCAAAGGGCTCCTAGAGTGGCACTGGATTGTGTTTCCACCCCCACACCCCCCTCTCCTGTTCTTTATAAGGCTTTACAAATTACAGCGCGGGGAATATAAACAACAGGGTTACACAAGGGGCCTTTGTGCCCCCGCATGTGTCCCCGTCTTTTAAGGGGCCGGTGTTTTATGATCGGGTTACGGGCCGGGAGTTATGATCCGGTTACGCGCCACTCCGAGGTGAAATGAATAACCCTGCTGTGCGAGGCTCGCTGGGGGCACGCCGCTGGACACAACCCCACAGGCCCATCACGTCTGTCAGCCAAGACGGGGAACATGCCTGCCTGTTAGACATTCTGCCATGGATGTCTTCTCTTCAGTTTTTTTTAATAGGATCAAGGTGATTCAAGTGATGGTAATGCTGAGGACCTTTCTAATAATGGTTCCGAGACCGTTATTTTTTTATTATTTTTTTTTGTTTCTCGGCTTTCTTTCGTTCGCCTTCGCTTCCCTTGTTTCACTTCTCTGGATGCTCCTTGCCATGTTTACTGTGTCTTGGTCCTGAGGAAGATCAGCCAAAGGTACATAACGTAAATAATTCACATCAAGTTTGTATTGGATTGATAAGCAATTGTGGGACAAACACACAACCCCTCCTCCCCCATTTCAGTCCCTGTGAACGCAGACAAACGAGGTGACCCTTGTTGATGTGAGCGTTACAGCTCCCTCGGAAAAAAGTGCCATGTTTTATTGATGTGCACTTCCCTGCTCCGCTGTTCCTGCCGGCAACGACCTGATGAAATCTGCCTTTGCTTCATTTCACCAGCGAAGCCAGTCACCTTCGCATGCTGCGCACATAGACACACACACGCACACACACACACACACACACAAAGAAACACACACCGGCACCCTGCCTGGAACTGGCTCCACTGGCTCTCCCACAAACCCCATTTCCTGCCATGGAGCAACACACTACCTTTAACTCTCTATGTAGTATACAATACACCACCTTGAACTCTCTATGTGGAACAACACACCACCTTTATCTGTACACATTAGTAGAACCCTTTTGCTCTACGTGTCATTCTCTTTCCTGATAGAAACGGGGTATTACATGGTCTGACTGCCCTTACAGATTCCTGGTATTTTAGGTACAGTACAGTGTCCGAACCCAGGCAAATTACAGGCTGTCATGTTTTTATGTTTAAGTGGTATGACTGAAACAGTTCACAGGTATTTTCACCTGCAGTGTTTGTAACAAACGAGCAGGTATTGTACTTAGCGTTGTGTACACCATCAGAGCCGGGTTTGGCCTGCACGGCACATAGCACCACCCTACACGCGCAGCAAGAACTTTTTTCTGCTGACTACCAGAAGAACTTCTGCTTGACCCTCTCCGACACGTTTCCGAGCCAGTGGAGATGCTTTGCGATGGCCCTGGTTATTCAAGTTGAAAATCCGCACAGCAGAGACAGAAGTCTCGCCCGGCGCGGAAGAGGGCTTTTAGATCAATGCTTTCCCCCAGAGAGAGCCTGACTTTTTCAGTTTTTGCACTAACGACAGCGCAGCGGCAGTGATTTTATTATGGGGCTCTGGCTTTGAAGGCGTAAACATTGGTCCGGCTGTTGAGAGGCGCCCCCATGGGAAGGGTGAGGTGAGATGGCGAAGGAGCAGAGCTTGTACCCGAATGCTAACCTCAGACTCCTGACTACTTTTGAAGAGTGTCTTATTGACCTGTTCGACTGGTGCATTTAGTAAAGTAAGATGTAGGCCACAGGAAAGATAGGTTTGTGCTCACTTGTTTCAAATGTATTTATGTATGTTTTTATGTGTGTGTATTTTTTGCCCGTCATGGAATCATTCATAGCTGCACTGATACACGTACAAACCTTTGCAGTGGAGTTATGTTGGTGGTACGTGGTTTGAAAATGTCAGATGGGCCCTGAATCAGCTCATATGTGAAAAACGCATGAAAAATTGACAATTCCATAGTTCACGCTCGTAAATGTATATATTATGTATAAACCCACCCACTTACATGTTTGTGTGTGTGTGTGTGTTGTGTAGATGCTGGATAAACTTCGGGACCGCTGGATAAACACAGGGCTGTGGGAGAAGCTGGAGGAGAGGAAGACCGTGATCACTGAGCCTCGCGGAGGGGGGAAGGGTGACTTTGACGAGCTGCTGCAGACCTACTACGACGCCATCAGCCACAGCGGCCAAAGAGGTAAGTGTCCGCTGGATCAAGACAAGTAGAAACTCGTAACCAGACCCCTTTTCACGCTTGCTTATGGCTTCTAAAATAACTAATTTGAGTTTGAGGTCATCACAAATACGTGTAATTGAAAGTATAGTTGAAAAGGGATTATATCAGCTGATCAGCTGTGACCCTCTTGGAATGATTACTAAGCTTGTAAGGGTAAAACTTGCCATGTCCGTGTCTTTGAACTGGTGAACCAAACTTACCGAACCACTGGGGAAAAAGGCCATTACATATTTTGGTCTTTAACTATTTTAATGGATTTACATGTACTTAATAAAGCATATCAATTCAATTGTATTTTATTTATATAATAGTTATATAATTATTAAATGATCTCAAGGTGCTTTACAGAGCCCAGGACTTGAAACCCCCTAAAGATGAGGTTACATTAAGTAACTGGGCCTATGCCAGTCCTCAGTGTTTTTGTAGTTCACTGTTCATGTTTGTGATGATGGTGGTGACGTTGCTGTGATTGTACCCTGCAGATGGGGCGCTGCTGTTAGCTGTGTGCAGAGGGAAGGTGAGTGAGGGACTGGACTTCACTGATGACAACGCCCGGGCCGTAGTGACCATCGGAATCCCTTTCCCCAACATCAAGGACCTCCAGGTAAAGCCAGAAAAGAGGCCACAGCCTCGACTGCATTCGGCACGGTGCAAGAAACTTTTTTTTAAATGTATATACCAGAATGTGAATATTTCACAATTTTTTACAAACTATTTCATAAACATGAATGGTTAATGTTTAGCTCTCTGGTTCTAGAAGGCAATGGAACGCTGTTGACTAGGGAAAAAGTTCCAGAGCTCACACAAACAAACGAATGCACACACGCACTCACGCACACACTCACACAAACAGCCCTTTTTTTGTGATCCGTAAGTAAACTCCAAAGTGATCTGCCCACGTCTTTCCTGTCCTGAACAAATAGGCCTGACCTTTTCACTAACTACCCCCCCATCCCCCCCGGTCTCCCAAAGCCCTCCCTCCACTGTACCTTGCTGTCAGAGTACGTTTAGAACCGGCTCTGTCACCATGGGGACAAGTATGAATGATTGACACCACCCCCAACCCCCACTCCCACCCTCACCCTCTGTCTCGCCACCTCCACCTGCACCTCCACCCTAGCAGGAAGCTGTGGCAGGCCAGCCCACCTCTGGGGAGAGGCTTTGATTTTTTTGGCGTTCCACTTCACTGGAGCAGCAGTCAGACTGCAGGGCTGTTGGGCGGCTGGGGCTTGGGCTGGGGCTGGGGCTTGGGTAGCAGGCCCTGGAGATTGACCTGGCAGGGGGGGAAGAGGAGAGGTGGCGGAGGGGTCATTGACTTCTCCATTTGTCTGTAAGCCAGCACCTTCCAGAGGCTTGTTTACTCAGAGGTCAGGAGGTTAGGAGGGGCAGGTGCTTTTGGGTGCCCTTGGCAATGAATGGCCATCACGGTCTCTGCCAGGCTTTACTCCACTTTTGTGCCCGCCCCTATAGATCAGTGTAAAAGCAGATTGGACCTCTAAGATTTGATGGTCTCTTCGAAGAAGTTGGATCTCAAGAGATGCAGGGAGGTTATAAATGGGATTGTATGTGTGTGTGCGTGTGCGTGTGCGTGTGCGTGTGTGTGCGTGTGTATGTGTGTGTGTGCGTGTTAAGGAGAGGTGAGAGGAGTTGCTGTGCCCCAGAGGTTGTTGCACAGGTCAGTGACATGACCCCATTAGCACAGAGGAGACCAAGGACACTGACACTAATGACTGCCAGGGACGGCTGACTGTCCGTCCTACACACACACACACACACACACACACACACACACACACACACACACACACACACACTGTGTACACACAGACACTGGTGCTGAAGCAGCACTTTAGGTGCAGCACATGTAGCAACACTGATAGAAGTGTTAAGAGTTCCTCACAAGGTCTCTCACACACACACACACACACATACCCTCAGAAATCTGTGTCTCGCACTCAAACATGTGCACGTGCGTTCACACACACACACACACACACACACACCCCCGCACAGCCACACACAAACACACACGGCCTTCTCCAGGTTACCTCCAGACAGTGAAAAGCCTTTAAACTTGAACAAACACACAGCACTGCTTTTATGGCCCTGTTACAATGGCTGAGATCAAAGGTTAACTTTAAATAGATGCCCAGTCAAAAAAAGCAAAACAGAGCGCCCCTTTTCTATGAGCCTGTGTCTCGCACCTAAAAAAGGTTACTGAGTGGACACTCTCTCAGTGTGTCGGAGAGCCTAATAAAAACCTGGGAAGCAAACACTGATATCGGATAGTAAAACAATAAAAGGCCCTTTAAAGGCGTTTAAAAGACACTCAGTGTTGATAAGAGAGATCTGGTTGCCAAATGACAGACTGCTGAGCGTGCCAAAGCAAAGTGGCCACATGAGAGACTTTGAGGAATCCGTGGCTCTTTATGGCATTTAAATGCCATGCGTGTTGCATTCAGCCCCGCCAGTTTGGGGGAGATTCATTAATGGGCTATGTTCTCTTTTACCGCAGTGAAAAAGATACTCCTGGGGAATAGGACTATTGTGTGTGTGTGAAAGATTGTGTTGGAAAAGTGTCTCTCCTTTGCAACTCGGATGAATGGAGAGGGGTTTTGCTTATTACAGTGCATGAAATGCCCTGTATTGTTATTCCTAGGCATTTTCTTCTTCTTCTTCTTCTTCTTATTCTTCTTACCTTTTTCTGCGATTAATTCAGCTCGAACCGCTTAACGTAGAAACTTCATTCAAACTTTGTCGCCTAGGTCTTGTAAAGGACACTTATGCTATGTATTTTTCACTTTTCTAAACTTTATACTTTTTAAGTTATTAAAGAAAAACGAATCTAAATTTTCCCATTGACTTACATTGGGCCATTATGACATCATAATAGGGTAATTAAACTGGCTTGCACCTGTGCTTCACTGACACCTGCGGCAAGCCTCCAAGGGTCCTCTTCTCTCTGTACCTCTCTATTCAACTGTATAACTAGGAATATTAATAGACACCTTCCATACTCTACTTTTTTTTCTCTCTATCACTCTCACTCTACTTTCTCTCACACACTCCATCTCTCTGCTTCACTCTTTTTTTCTCCTTCTTTCAATATTTTCACTCTCTCTTTACTGTCTTTATCCAGAGCCACTCTTGTTCACTCTTCTTTCCTTACTTTGTTTCTTCCTCTCTTCTTTCCTTTCTTCTTTCCTTCTTTCTACTCTTCTTTACTTTCTTCTTTCCTTCTTCCACTCTTCTTTCCTTTCTTCTTCCCTTCTTCCACTCTTCTTACCTTTTTCTTTTCTTCTTTCCTTCTTTCACTCTTCTTTCTTTTCTTCTTATCTTCTTCGGCTCTTCTTCCCTTCTTCCACTTTTCTTTCCTTCTTCCACTCTTCTTTCCTTCTTCCACTCTTCTTTCCTTCTTCCACTCTAATTTCCTTTCTTCACTCTTCTTTCCTTTCTTCTTCCCTTCTTCCACTCTTCTTTCTTTCTTCCACTCTTCTTTCCTTTCTTCACTCTTCTTTCCTTTCTTCTTTCCTTCTTCAACTCTTCTTTCCTTCTTTTACTGTTCTTTCCTTTCTTCCTTCCTTCTTTCACTTTTCTTTTATTCGTTCTTTCTTAACTTTTGCATTTCATGCACTGGTATTTCCTTCAGGAAATGCATTTTCTAGTTACCTTTTTCTGTGATTAATTCAGCCCGAACCGCTTAACGTAGAAACTTCATTCAAACGCTGTCGCGTAGGTCTTGTAAACGACACTTATGCTATGTATTTTTCACTTTTCTAAACTTTATACTTTTTGATATATTAAAGAAAAACGAATATAAATTTCTCCCATTGACTTACATTGGGCCATTATGACATCATAATAGGGTCTTTAAACTGGCTTGCACCTGTGCTTTACTGACACCTGCGCCAAATCCAAGGAACCTCTTCTCTCTCTGTCCCTCTCAATTTAACTGTAACTAGGAACATTAAGACACCATCCATTCTCAATTTTTTTTTCTCTCCATCTCTCCATCTTTATCTCTCAATCAACTTTCTCTCACACTCAATCTCTCTTCTTCACTCCATTTTTATCTCCTTTTTTCAATATTTTCACTCTCTCTTTATCTCTTCATCCAGAGCCACTCGTGTTCACTCTTCTTTCCTTCTTCCACTCTTCTTTCCTTTCTTATTTTATTCTTCCATTTTTCTTTCCTTCTTCCACTCTTCTTGCCTTTCTTTTTTCCTTCATCCACTCTTCTTTCCTTCTTCCACTTTTCTTTCCTTTCTTCACTCTTCTTTCCTTCTTACACTCTTCTTTCCTTCTTTCACTCTTCTTTCCTTGCTTCTTTCACTCTTCTTTCTTTTCTTATTTCCTTCTTCCACTCTTCTTTCCTTCCTTCACTCTTCTTTCCTTTCTTCTTTTATTATTTCACTCTTCTTTCTTTTCTTCTTTCCTTCTTCCACTCTTCTTTCCTTTCTTCACTCTTCTTTCTTTTCTTCTCTCCTTTCTTCACTCTTCTTTCATTTTGTCTTTCCTTCTTCCACTCTTCTTTCCTTTCTTCTTTCCTTCCTTCACTCTTCTTTCCTTTCTTCTTTTATTATTTCACTCTTCTTTCTTTCCTTCTTCCACTCTTCCTTTCTTCACTCTTCTTTCTTTTCTTCTCTCCTTTCTTCACTCTTCTTTCATTTTGTCTTTCCTTCTTCCACTCTTCTTTCCTTTCTTCTTTCCTTCTTTCACTCTTCTTTCTTCTTTTCTTCCTTTCTTAACCTTTGCATTTCATGCACTGGTATTTCCGTCAGGAAATGCATTTTCTAGTTTGTAATATTGTTGTCTCCTGTAATTTGTATATGTACTTATTGAACGTGTTTTTCAAAATACTTCATCAGAATTTGAAGTTATATGTTGTGCATGTGCGCGCACGTGAGTGTGTGTGTGTGTGTGTGTGTGTGTGTGTGTGTGTGTGTGTGTGTGTGTGTGTGATTTCACACATAGTGAAATGAAACCACCGTATCCGCTGATTTGGTAACTATTGTGTCGGGTATCCGCTGCCTGAAAATATTATTAAAGTAGAAAATAAAAGTAATTTATTAATTAAACGTTATCATTAGGTATGCATGTACATGAAGTTGTATGTTGTTTGCTCCTATCCGTGGTTTCGGTGGATCTGGGTACACTACTTCACTTTGTGCTTGGCTTAAAATTTGGTATTGGTGTGTCTGGTATTGAGGTACACAAGTTTCGTACAAAAACATCTTCTGGTGGATTTTATTATATTATTTATTATTATTATTATCAAAGAGCTATTAATTAAAACAAGAAACTCTGAATGAAGACCTTTTGTTCCCAACTGGAGTTGTATTGTTGGGACTGAGAGAGCAGGTGGGCTGCAGCGCCAGGTTCGCCTCAGCTGCACAGAGAAGACAGACAGAGAGCTCACACAAACATGAGCACACACACACACTCTCATATACACACACAGACACACACACTCTCACACACTCTCACACACACACACACACACACACACACACACACACTCACACACACGAAGGCTCACATCTGCACAGTCACTCGGCCGTGAAGTATGCCTCCGGGCCAGACGTGTGTTGTTCAGGGATGAACAGGTAGAGGAGAGAGAGATAGGGAGTGCAGGAGAGAGAAAGAGAGGGAGAGGGATAGACAGCAAAAGAGACAGCAGGATAAAGGGGGGGGGGGGGGGGGCTATCTGCTGACATTTCAACTAATCCCATCCATCCAGTGCCTCTCTTTGCACATTTAGGGCTTTTTGGCTAGCAGCGAGAATTGGCTTTTTCACATATGCAAGCTGTCATGTCGAATGGCAGCACAGTGCAGAGTGGTGGAGTGAAGGGCCCGGCGCTGAAATGGACTCTGATGTAGGGGGGAAGGGGGAGGGGGGTAGAGTGAGGACGGGTGGGGGAGGGGAGGGGGACGAGCGCGGCCTGAGGGGAGCTGGCCTTTCCCTCTGACGGCTGGATCTCACAGCGGATGATGCCCTCTAACTCTTCTGGTGTCAATGAGACAGACAGCTGCCGTCATAGGCTCACTCGCTCACAAAACAAACACACATACGCAATGGCATGACACACACACACACACACACACACACACATAGTCTCTGGCCTCTTTAGGGATGATAATTGGGTGTGTGTGTGTGTGTGTGTTGTACAGACCGGGTGGCAGGTTGTAAGCAGGTGGATTCCAAGTGTTTTTCTAAAAGATACTTTTCTAAGTGCGTGTGTCTGTACTTGTGTGTTAGATGTTAGCATGTCTTCCTGAAAGTGTGCATGTTTGTGTGTGAGGGGACAAGCTGTACCTGCCAAGTCCCTGTGACAGGTGTGTGTGCGTGTGTGTGAGCAAACAGGCACATGGCCCCTGTCAGAAGCTGTTAGTGGCCGCTCCTCGGGTCCACCCCGTCCCACTGGGGTGAGGCCTGGCTGAACTTTTCACCCGTCAATCTCCCAAAGGTTAGTCGCTAAAACGAAAAGCGACGGGCGAAAATTGATGGATGCCTCTGTGGCATTTCGGTGGCGAGTGGGACAGGACTTGGTGTGCCATGCCATCTTTCTGGCCTTCACTCAGGCGCACACACACACACACACACACACACACACACACACACACACACCTCACTCTCCCCCTTTCAGAATGGATCAGTCACAGGGGGCAGACGAGGGTAAACCCTTTCTTAGGTTTACCCTGGGGTGTGTCATCTACATACAAGTCGACCTCCCCCAAATATCCGCACACACACACACACAAAACAAAACCCAGCAACTTAGTTCTCCATGGAATGATTAACCCTATTAGGGTGAAATTTTCACCCCTACTTTTCCATGCCCACTCTTGATGCCCGTCAGGATGCTCCCCTCACCCACCCACCCCAAAGAGCTGCCTGCCAGGCGTGCCTCTCCTACAGACAGCCCGCCCTCCATGCTTCTGGTTCTTTCACTTGGTGCCCATCTAACAGTGCTGCTCACAGCTTTAAGTATTCTGGCTTTGATCAACACTTGTGTTTATACTGGATGGGCCAGCGCTAGTGCTACAGTCACTGGCCTGGGATGAAGAACCGCTTGTGTGCCGTCTTGTCTCAGTGTTCACTTGTTCATGCACCACTTACTGAGGGGAGTCTTTGAAGTCATGCTCTCTTTGTGTGTGTGTGTGTGTGTGTGTGTGTGTGTGTGTGTGTGTGTGTGTGTGTGTGTTTAGGTAGAGCTGAAGATGAAGTACAACGATCATCACTGTAAAGCTCGGGGCTTACTGACTGGTAGCCGCTGGTATGAGATCCAGGCCTACCGTGCCCTCAACCAGGCCCTGGGCAGGTGTGTGTTTGCTTTATGTACGGTTGTTTTTTTAGGAAGTGTGAGTCTTTGTGCGACTCTAAGCATTCACGTTCTAAACCTGACCTAGATATGTTCTTTCTGAGCGGCTTTTAGCCATTCTTGAAATATCTGTTTGAAAAATGAACGGCTTGTCCTTTCAAGTTTATTTATGACAAATCCCATTTTTGTCATCACTTTTGTACGTTGGAAGGAGTGCTCTATTCGCATGAAGAGATAAAAGCTATTTTCCCCTTGTTCTCCCCTACAGGTGTATCCGCCACAAGAACGACTGGGGTGCTCTCATTCTGGTGGATGATCGTTTCAGGTCAAACCCCAACAAGTACATCACAGGTACTGAGGTCCATTGGATCTGTTTAATCAGACAAAAGGGGTCTTCTACCTAACCTCAGGCTCTGCTGCCTCTGGGCAATGTAGTGGCTCATCTCAGCCACTAGATGGTAGTAGTAGTCCACTGCGCCACTGATGTGGGAAAGACTTTGAGTAATGCATTGAAGGGGGAGAAAACCATGTTTGTAAGACAAACACACCACATGTGTACACACATCCAATCAGACACACACAGACACAGACAAATACCATTTATGTGGGAGTGCTTCGCTAATGTAACATGAATGTGTGTGTGTATAAGTGTGCGTGTGTGTTTGTGTGTCTCACAGGTCTATCAAAGTGGGTGCGTCAGTTGGTCCAACACCACAACACGTTTGGTGGCGCCATGCAGTCTCTAGTGTCCTTCTCCCAGTGCCAACAGGGGGCAGCAGAGAATCACGAAGCATGGAAGACGGAGCCAGTGCCGCCCTCCTCCACCCCCTCCTTCTCCGCCTCTGGCACCACGTTCCTGTCCCCCCCTGCCAAGACAGCGGGGCCACCCCAGCTACCAGCATGCCCAGCGGGGGAGCAGAGAATGGCTGCAGGGCCTCCACCTCAACTAAGCAGCCCCTTGGCCACCTGCCATGGTGCAGACACAGGCACAGGTACATGACCGCAGCATTCATCACTTATACTAGTGAAGTGTCATGATATTTTTTCAGCACGATTATTACCGCAATACAGTGGCACCAACTATCATGATATTTATCTATTTCATTTGATAATTTCAATTTTGTTTAGTACAAACATAACAATGCTTCTGAAGTCCATAAGATGCCACAAGACCTGGTTTTTCTCCTGCGTCACGGCGGAAATTTGAAAGAAAGTCGAGAGCAATTTGACCCCTGCCTTCTCTAAACTGTCTGTCCTTGTGTCCCTGTCAACCTCTGTCTCTCAGGCCCTCACGTTGCTCTCTGCTCCCCTTCTGTTTTTCCCTTCTTCTTTTGTTGAGTCCTGCACTTTACTTTGGATATATAGCGGGGATATTTCTGGCAGGGCAAATAATGTCAACACCCCCGTCCACCAAAACACACACACCCCTTCAAACAACCCAGGCTTTTCTGAAAACAAACCCCATAAATAATTCCAGTGCACTTTGGTCATTGTTAAAGTGTCCAAGTGTTCAAGTGGCCTCTTTTGTCACTGTTTATGCTAAAGAGTGGTACGATATTATTTTACGTGTCGCGTGTAGTTCTTTTTGTCTAATGTTACACATAGAGTCTTGTACCTTACCTAGTGTCTCTTATTGTTTGTATTGTCTCCAGCTGTTGGAGGAGGCGGCAGGTCATGAGCTCTTTGCATAATCGCAGCCCCGGAAAACATTTGCTTGAGGGTCGTTTTTTATTTATAAAGGGAGGATGTTACCGCGACGCTCCTGCAGCACGGAGCCGGCGAAGCCCTCGGAGGGGACAGGGAACGGGGAAGCAATCTGGGATGCTTTTGGAAAACAACAGTGATGAATTAGTAAAGGGCCGCAAAGATGCTGGGCCTCATCCCCTGGGCGCGCCGCTTTTTCTTACTCTCTAGGGTTTGGAGGACACACACACACACACACACACACACACACACAAACATACAAACATGTTATGTGGCTCTTCACAACTCACGGGTACCAAATGTCTGATTACTGCTGCGAGATGCGGATTTGATCCAAGTTCTGTTAAGTCCTTGCTTCTTCAGGTCGTCACCACAGCCAGGGCGGGCAGTCAGCAACACACCCTCATCTCCCTTTCACCACTTTGTACTTTACACTTTGGCAGACACGTTTTACCCAGAATCACTTGCTACTTTGAATGCATGCGCTGTTACATTTTTCATCACAGAGGCCTCCAGCCCCCAATGGATTTGGGCAATTTCAGCGTTAGCAGGAGAGGCAATTAGGAGCGAAGCTCTGGGACACGCTCTCTCTTGCGTGAGAGAATAGGGGTTCTGACTTAGGTAATGAGACATTAGCATGATGTCCCAGACCCAAACAAGGCAGTGAGAAACTTCTTTAGTGTTGAAGAAGACGATGATCATGATCAGTATGCTGATTATGAAGATGATAAAGATGATGATGATGATGATGAAGAGGTAGGGTTGCAGTGGGGTGGGTTAGGGGGGGGGGTTGGGGGGCTCGTTACCCCTCTCAGGCTCTTGAGGGGCTCTGCTTGACTGAGCAGTGGTGGACCCGGCAGATGTATGACTGTTGCTTTTAATTAAATCCCACTGACCTTTATTTGTGCTAGATTGAGCGTGAGCGCTGCCGGTCTGGATCTGTGGGGGGAGGGGTGACGGGGGGGGGGGGGGGGGGGGGGGGGGGGGCTCAGGCCGCACACATTAGGCCTCTGGCAGTAAGTCCTGTACCACCCCATCCAACCAACCCTTCAAACCTGCGTTCACCTGAGACAGGAGTCTGGTGCCATTGTGCCGAGCTTAGTACCGCTCCAGTGAATGAGTTGCAAGTCCCATTATGATAAAACACAGGAGAGGAAACAGATTGTCGTGGGGCAGAGCGTGTCACATTGGGAGAATCTATTTATAGTTGTGAATGCTGACTTGCTGTCTCTGTTGTTTTGTGTGTGTGTCTTTTGACAGGTGAACAGGTGCGTCCTCCATTAACACCACTGGCGATAGGCGAGGGGGGCAACATGACTGCCAGGCAGGTCACGCCAAAGCCCATCCACCAATTCTTCACCTCGACCCCGGTCAGCGCCCGCTTCAAGTCCCCCATCTTTTCCTCCAAGGACCTGGAGAAGAGCGGCAAAAATCCCAGGACTGATATCATGAATCCCAGTTCCGCCCTTGGGAGGACTGTAGAGGAAGTGACCTCACTACCTTTGACCACCCCGCATATACAGATAGAGCCCCCTAACCCTTTTCCCACTGTTGAAGTGACTGAGTCCCCAGTAAAGGCCCCTCCATGCCCCACTTACCCAGAGACAGAAAACCACACAGGACCTGACGAGGGTGGAGATGGGGAGGAGGAGGAGGACCAGACCATTTACTTTACCCCGGAACTGTTTGGAGATGAGGAAGATTCTGGGGATGAGGACGCTGATGAAGACAGTGCTGTAGTGGTCCTGGAGAAAAAATCTCCACAGAGGACTAAAGAGAGGACACAGCATGGAATACCAGAATTCTGTGGGGCAGCCACAGCTGCTGGATTCTCAGAGGATCTGTTCAGCTCAGGGGAGGTCGGAAGGAGCGGCCGTACTACCGCTCATGACCAGCAGGGTGGCGCCGTGTCCACAGGCAAAGAGCACAAAAGAATAGGACAAGGGCAGGCAGATGAGAGGCAGACTGCACACAGCAGGAGAATAACAGGCAGTGAGGAGAACACCACAGGGCAAATACAGATGCAGGCACAGATGCAGGCACAGGCAGAGACGCAGGCACAGACCCAGGCACAGACCCAGGGCAGGCAGACAGGCGGCAGGTCACACAGGCTCTCCAGGTCTAGTCGGAAAAGCCTCCCTTCTTCCTCAGGTAAAGTCACAAGCTACTTCTCTCCCCTCCCACAGGCGAAGGCCTCTGAAATCATCACCCTAGACGACTAGAAGCAGAAGAGCAGGGCTGATTTACTGCACATAATGAATATGGGAGTGAGTAAGTAAATGCGGCTAAATGAGCTCGTTATGTGGTGTGACAGACAGAGCAGCCGCGTTTGTTCTGCTAACAAACACGTTCTAGCCCCCACCCCACCCATTTTAAATGCACAGTTGTGATTCCCCTTTTAAAATCATTAAAACAAAACAGCGACACGCTCAGCTATTTTCGCCGTCCTCCAAAGGCGAGGAGAGGAGGCCGAGTTGTGGGTTGTTTTTAATGAGCTGTGTTGTTATATGGGTGTGATGTGTGGGGGTACGGGGGGTGGGGTTGCTGTGGCATGGCCCACTTCACACGACTACATTTAGGCCCTATGCTTGTCCTCTCACATTCTCTCTCTTGCGTCTAGGTGTCTTTCTTTTTACACAAAAATTACACCCCAGTAAAGTTTGTGTCCTTTTTGAGGTATGCAAGGGATCACAAGCCAGAAAATGGGGTGTGTTGAGAGAGCAGTGCCAAGCCATAAGAAGGCTCCCCACCATCCTTCTTGCCAGTGCTGAGAGTATGTTGAGTGTAGCAGATCCTGCTGATTGCATTCAGGCCCTCAGTAATTGTCATTTACTTATTGGCTTGTAATCCACTCGAATGGGCGGCTGCAGTTGTAGCCCAGTGTTATCCAGTGCCATCTGTGAAGCAGCACAAGTTGAGGGCCAGTTTGATGGCAGGGCTAAAGGGCATAGAGTGTTGACGGCAGGTCTGTCTGGTTTGGAGAAGTTTTCCCACTGCTGTCTCTCTCCTATTCTTTTCTCAGAGCTAGTGCCCAAGCCTGTTGGAGTGGGGTTGCTCTTTCTGGACCCACTTTTCTCTCTCTTTTTCATTTCTTTTCTGTCTTTTATGATTTAGAAGATGATGTCAGTCAGCAGGGCTAAAAGTGTGCAAAACGGAGCGGAGGGTGATATAGGTTAACTCTCTTCCATGGCGAGAAGATTCTTGTGAGCCATGAACAGAAAACATTTGGGATTTAATTTTTTTTGTCTTAATTTAAATCATCTTTGAGGAACACTCGATAACTAACAAAACCTTTGTCTCCACTGAAAAAACTGTCTGAAATACTGAGTGCAAAACTAAAATATTTAAGGATCATGTTTGTATGTCCAATATCTGCTTTCTAATGAAGATTTCTATAGTTTTGTAAAATGCATGTATTGTGTGTTTTGTACAACAGTGTCTAAGGTTGTTTTGAATAAATAATGTCATCGGCACTTTGTCTCCCAACCCTTAACCCTGTAGAGGACCCTCCTAATGGCTTTCATTACCAATAAACAAAAGAGAACCTGTGTGTGTGTGTGTGTGTGTGGTGTGTGAGAGAGACTGTGTGAGTGTTAGGATAGCCGATCTGCATTAGCATGATTTTTAAAGGGGGCTTGTGCGCCCATTGTCAGGAGTAGTCGCTCTACCCAATTGATCTAATTTATGGGAGAGAGGGGAGGAGGGCCCAGGCAAATTAAGCGCCATTATCCTGACAAGATTTGTCTTGTTAGAGTGGGGCTTTCTAAGCTGCTAGCGTCGCTAATGTTTGGCCGGCTGAGGGGGTTTGGAGCAGGAGCACATTCAATTAAACCTCATCCCTCTTCATCTGCTGTCCCCTGACACACACACACACACACACACATACATACACACACACACACACCCTCTTGCATACACACACACACACTCGCACCAATGGAAGGTAGTGCATTCGTTGCTGTAATTGCACTGGCCATTAATATCAATATGAAGAAGCGGCGCCACTGGAAGTGGAAGAGGACGTGTCCCATCTTTAGATGTCCTAACAAGCTGCTGCTGCCACGCAAGATGGCAAATGGAACAGAATAAAACAGCTGGAACATGTCTCAGTCAAATTCCATTTGTTTCTCCCCACAACCTAATTAAATTAGCTTAATTCTGACCCCAGTTTACCCTTGTGGTTTCAGCGACACTAATGCAAATGTTTACCCCTGTCTCTCTGTGCCTGTCTCGTCAGCTCAGAGTCTCTCTGCCGCAATGCTGAGTTTGGAGATTTAATCCTGATGAATTAGGTGCGACTGTATTTGGCATTTTTCTTTATCGACAGGTCGCGACCCTGAAAAGGGTCCGGCAGGCAGGGCTGACTCGAAAGGTGACGTCAGGGCGCCAACCCGGAGCAGACGGCGAGGCAGGGGCACATCACGCCCTCCGTCCCCGCGCACGTTCACCCCAACTCAGCCACTTGCAGGCAAGACAGTGGCATCCACGTCCGGCTGTGAGAGCCAGGGAGGACCCAGCCAGCAGGATGAAGGTGTTACAACAGGGAGCAGGCCAGGCTACATAACGCCAACCAAAGGCAGGCTGCCAAATGTGTTCTGTGAGCAATACAGCAGGAACCGGCCCAAAATGGTGGCGCCTACAATGGCAAAGACCTCTAGGAGGAAGAAGGCAGGGAAGGTCTCAGCCGTGTCCCCATTACATGGTCAGGGCGAGGGGGAGAGAGCCTCACTGAAGGGACAGGGGGAACTAGAGAGGGTCCCAGCAGGCCCCTCCATACTCGACTTTGAGATTGTCACCCCTCCTCAACAGAATAGGCTTCCTTCCCTTGCCAACAGACGAAAGGAGGACGATGGGTGCACTGCAGAGTCTGCACACACAGGTATTAGTCTGGAGCAGGTAGAATATAATTGTGCACAGTATCATTACCGTCATTGCAGGCTGCGTAATCTGCGGTCTGCAGAGGAAGTGTTGATTACCGTTCACCAATTATCTGTTTGCCATTGAAGACTGTTATTAGATACAACCCCAAATTCGAAAAAAATGGGATGGTATGTGAAATTAAAACTGAAAACAGTGATTTGTAAATTCTCTTTGACCAGTATTACATTGAAAACAATACAACAGCACATTATTTGATGTTTCAAAATAAACACTTATTTCAATTTTGATTCTTGCGACATTTAAAAAAAAGTTGGGACCGTAGAGCATTTACCATTTTGTTATGTTGCGATTCCTTTTTACAACACTAAAGATGTTTAGGGTCTGAAGACACCAAGTGGCAAAGCGTTGTAACTTTGTCCCATTCTTCCTGCATACAAGTTTTAAGGTGTGCATCGGTAAAAGGTCTTCGTTGGCACATTTTGCGTTTCAAAATGCGCCACACATTCTCTATTCTCTACTGCAGGCAGGCCAGTCAAGCACCCGCACACTCTTCTTTCTGTGCCATGCCTTTGAAATGTGTGCAGAATGTGGTTTTTGCATTGTCTTGTTGAAATATGCATGGGCGTCCCCAAAAAGGATGTCGTTTTTTAAAGGCAGCATGTTGTCATGTTACTCCAAAATCTCTGTACTTTTAGGCATTTGTGGTGCCATCCACAGAAGTGTAACACACCTTTGCCAAGGGCAGTGACACAACACCATACCATGACAGACCCTGGCTTTTGGACTTGCTGGTAACAGTCTGAATGGTCCTTTTGTTCTTTGGTCCGGAGCACACGGCGTCCATTTCTTCCAAAAAATACCTGAAATACTGATTCGTCTGACCACAATACACGTTTCCACTGTGTGATGGTCCATCCCAGATGCCTCCGAGCCCAGAGAAGTCTACGACACTTCTGGACATGGTCAACATAAGGCTTCGTTTTGGAACAGTAAAGTTTTAACTGGTATTTGTGGATGAAACTACGTATTTTAGAGCTTGGCAAAGGTTTGCCACAGTAATCCTGAGCCCATGTGATTATATCGCTTATAGATGAATGACGGTTCTTGATGCAGTGCCGTCTGAGGGATCGGAGATCACGGTTATTCAGCTTAGGCTTGCGCCCTTGCCCTTCACGCACTGAAATATGTAATGCACCGTTTCTTTCTTTGAGAAACATTGTTTTTTTAAACATTTCAATAATTTGCTCAGACATTTTTTGGCAAACTGGTGATCCTCTGCCCATCTTTGCTCTTAAAGGTCTGGGCCTTTCCTGGATGCTGCTTTTGTACCAAATCATGATAACAAACACCTGTTGACCTCACTAGTTTCAAATCACATCATTATTTAATTATTTGACCTCATTAACCTGTCCCAACTTTTTTTGGAATGTGTTGCAGGCCTTAATGGCAGGAATGGATGTTGATCAAATCAAATTAAGTTGACCAGACAAAACATGAAATATCTTGTGCAATGAAATACAAGTCAAGGTACATTTATAAATCACTGCTTTTTTTTTTTTTTTGCATTTTCTATACCGTCCCAACTTTTTCTGGTTTGGGGTTGTATTTGCTAGCAGTGCGAAGGTTCAGTCCAGCCCTCTGTCAGAATGTTGGGTTTTGCTAGTTGTGTGTACGAGCATGTGCAAACAAGTGTCTGCATCTCAACTGTTGTATGTGTGAGTGTGTATATTGAGTGTTGCTAATGATTGCTGACAGGTCTGTCCTTCAGGGCCGGTGTGATGTGATGTGGAGCTGAAGTTCAGGCTGTAATGGGACTGACGTCCTCCATCCACTCTGCCATGTGAATTCATTTTTAATTTTAGGTATCAAAGTTAAGAGGGCGTGCAGGAGTCGCAGCAGGAGAGGCCAGGCTGGAAGAGGCAGCCATCAGTCCGAGCCGGAGGTGAGGCTAAGGTAGTGTGTTTACGTGGGGGTTTCTATTCAGTGGACCACCATGATCCTCCATATTACCTTTGCTCTTCCTCCGTCCCCTTAGGCTCCTTGTATGAGTGGCCTGCGCTGTGCGGTTTGCGATCTGGAGCTGCTGTCTCTAGCGAAAGGTAAGCCCTCTGCCTCACCTTCACATACGCCTCTCGTTCTGGTGAGATATGAGGTAGGCTAATCCTGGCTGCCATGCGTCTCTTCTGGAAGGTTTTGGAGCGTGACGTTCTGCCGCGCACCACTGCTAAGTGCAAAAGCAAACAGGCTTTGATCAGCTGTAGGTTGGCTGACTTGGGCTTAAGGAAGTGGAAAATTAGAGGCTTCCCCAGAAACTGATCTGTGTGCTCCTGGACACACAAGGTGGGATGAGTGGAGTTTGTGGCAGGAGTGTATTCTTGTGGTGGGCCTGAGTTCCCTTAATTTTACCATTTGGTTCAAGCGTCTTTTCAAACATCCAAAAATAACATTGTATTTTCAATGCTAAATATGATATTTACACACTAAATGCAATTTGATTAAATTTAGTGCAGCATTTTCTTCGATTTTCAGCTGCCATAAGTAAATCATGAAGAACAAATTGAGCCTCACGGTTAGTGATGCCTCTTGACCTAAATGTTGGCTGCTTGCGTGGATCCACACATGGATGTGTTGAGAGCTGTGGGTGTGTTGCAGGCGTGCTGTGCAGTATCTTGTGTGAGCGGGAGCCTGTGGTCAGCCTGAGGACCACCTCCGTGTGGGCCAGCCGAGCCCCAGCCCCCTGTCCCTGTCCCTGTCCCTGCCCAGCAACCCTCCCACTCAGTGGGGCTCAGGAGCCAGAGAGACCCCTGCTGCTGCTGGTGGAGAACTCTGTTGCCCTGCAGAACCTGCAGAGAACGCTACTGCCCTACACAAACCCAGGTAACCACAATACATCATCATTTATGGATGCGTCTATGTAATATGGATGCGTGTGTGTGTGTGTCTCTGTTTACATTTGTCGTTACCTATATCCTGACCTGTCATGTGTACAGTATGTGTGTGTGTGTGTGTGTGTGTGTGTTTGTGTGTGTTCTGTGTAGTTAATGAATTAAAAAGCCAAACACCTCAATTATGTGTCAAGATTTAAATAAGAGTAAGTATATACATGAATCTCACACCCTCCCAGGCAGTTGTGAGTAGAGTGGTGGAATTACTGAATAGGCCCTTTCTGAAGGCAGGGCCATTATTAGCTTTAAGTCAAACTCCTGCCGAAAGCTGAGAAAACACAGCTGTCCTGACCACATCAGCCTGCGAAAGGTAGGCTGGCACGCCGCCAAAGAAGTGACTGGCAAGATTAATGTGAGGTCGGGCAATGGCGAGGTGGAGGGAGGGAGGCCTTGTAGGAGTTGCTTAAGAAAAAGAAAACACCGGTAACCCCATGTTTGTCTTTTTTAGCGTTTCTGTAGCTAGGTCTAATTCTGCTCCCTTCCTCCTACGCTGCTTCACACGCAGGGAGTGCCCACTGGAAACTTGAGCCTTGGAGAGACAGTGCCACTGACTCAATCAAAAACACACACACTCACGAACACACACACACACACAAAAACAACACACCCACTGAGCACTTAGCCTCTGCCTCTCCCCTCATTCCTCCCAGGATACACAGCTGTCCTCATTAGTGTCAGGAGCTGAAAAGCACCTGAGAATTATAACACTCTTTCCTGGATTAAGGTGTTTGTCTTGAAGTCTGCAGGCTGCCACTGTTACCTGGGCGCTCTGCATCGTGGGCACGGCGGCACGGCTTTGATGCCGCTGGCTCTCCCGGCGTTGGGTTGTTGCACGTGAAATGGGGCGTACGCACACCACTTCACTCCTGCTTTCTTTTTCCATTCTTGTTTTTTCTCTTTCTCTTTATCCCCCTGCCTCTTTCACTCTTCCACTGCGTTGGTCTTCCCTCCCTCTCCTGAACGCAAGCGCACACACACACACATACACACACACACACAATCACACATACTCTCTGTGTTGTGTCTATGCAGGTGTGCAGGCAGGCCCGTGTGTGTATAACGCCCTGTGGGATCCGGCTGACTGCTCGGTGACGGTGCTGCTGCTGTGCCAGGGCTGCCTCTCCCTCCAGCCCACAGGGCCTTTCTCCGCTTCAGCCGCCCTCATCCAGCATCCCAGGGAGCCTGGCCGGGATCAGGTAGAGTGTACACACACACACACACACACACACACTGTCCACAAACCCCTCTATATTACAACTGAAGCAACTTTGATACAGATTTAACCATAAAAAGGGGCTTTTAACGGAGAATTTAAAAATTGGATTACAAAATGGGGTAGTGTATTGGGTGAAATGGACTCAATATACAGGATGTCACTAAATAAAAACAGCAGGAATTCATTGGGACCTCTTTATCAAAATTTATATTTTTCGATTTTCTATGGAAATACGTTTTCAAATGGAAATCCAGGTATCTTAGTAGGCAACTATCACTCATTTCCCCAATAGGATACGTAGGCTACTGTGTGGTGATGCGAAATAATAGTCTCAAGCGTTAATGCAACACCATATTAGGTTCGTCTCAGACAACTATGGGATTCAACACTGTTGGCTATTTGGTGCAGTGGATGTATCCAGGACCCCAGCTGTCTTAGCTGACAATTGGATCAATGGGAGAGAGTGGACCTTTAAATGTATTCATATGCGTAACACAAGGCTACTGGCGCCTACGTGTACTGACGATATGGGATATCCCAGAGACAGATTCAGAACCTGATGCGTGAAACACAAGAGCAGCAGTGACCAGTAGCCTACATGAATGGGGAGTGTATAAGATATGGAAGGCTGCGAGCATTGTTTATGTTGATGAATTTGAACACCTGCACCAACTTGAATGCAATCTCTTCAGTCAAGAAAAGAGATTGTTTGGCGAAAATGTGCTGGTGTGGCGTGGCATTTCTTCTTCTGCCTTAGTCGATGATATGTCATTATGGACTTCATTCGTTTACTGCTGACTGAGAATTTAGTTCAAGTCAGACAAATAAGACTAGCTGTTCCCAAACGCTCAAGTCTTTCATGGGGTTTTAACCTTCTTTTTTCTTTCTTTTTTTACTTATTATTTATTGATCCAAGACAGTCAGCACAAGACATTCAAGATAATGAAGGGGTTGCAGTTACATTAACATCCATTACAGACAGTAAAAGGAAAACTCCTCAGCACACATCCATACATATAACACAAAAGAAAAAGGTTAGGAAAAGAAGAGAGAGGGTGGTACTTGCTTCAAACATTACTAACAAGGCAGGGCTCCATCTCTTCAATATCTCTCTCTGGAGCCTCAGGTTGTAAGTTATTTCCTCAGTTATATAGAGTTGCCATACACGCTCTATTCAGGATCAAAATGTTGGGACGCAGGGCTTCAGCCAATCAACAGTGAATTCTTTAGTGGCTGCCACCAGGAGGATCTGCAAAAGGTAGAGATAGTCTCTGCATTTAAAACCCTTGAGGACAACTCCCAGGAAGCAGTCGATGGATCCTGGGGTATTCGTATTCTAAACATATCATACAGGGCTAAGTAGATATCATCCCAATATTTCTTCAGTTTCTCACAGGACCAAAAGGTGTGGACACAATTTGAGTCTGTTTGCCCACATTTCCTCCAACAGCTACTTGTGTCTGATGTTTCACTCTTCCCTGTTATATGTGGTGTCCTAATCTATCTAACTGCCATTTTCTATTTAAATTCTCTCCAACTGTTTTGATATACAAGGTGTTGTGTGTCCATAGTCTTGAGACTATTGAAAAGACAAGAAATATTTTTTCCACTTGAAATACCAAGTTGAACTCTAATAAGAAACACTGTTCTATTGCAGATGGTGATCTTATTTTATTCCAAATTATTCTTTCATCTGGGAAAATTACTTGATTGGTAATGCTATTTGATTGGACTAGCTGGTCAATATAAATAATCTATCCATCCAGCCCAAAAATATAGTTAAATTAAGAAAAGTAAGCCCACCATCAGATTTAGAGAGCTGTAGAGTCTGGAGTTGTATTCTGGGTCTCCTACCTTGCCAAATAAATCAGGATACCATGCGCTCCAGCATACAGAATATTGCAGCATTGAAAGCATTTGAAATGGAGCATTTGAAATGGATACAGTAGTTTTGAAGAACATTCATACGGGTAGATTATATTTGACCCAACAGGAACAAGGGAAGAGACGACCAGTGGACTAGATCCCGACTGATTTTATTTTATTTATCTGATTAATTATATTTAACCATATTTTGCATTATGTAATGTATCTAAAACTGTTGTAATATTTCTAACCAAAGTATTTATTACCCTCAGGCTGCCAGCGAAATTCACTGTGATCTTTAGTTGGTTTTGAAATAAGAAATACGTTAATATCCAGTAGTACCCAAATCGTTTTTCCACTGTTTTTTTAAAGCAGGTATGAAACATGATGGATTCATGTACAAAAGTATCATCTGCATGCAAGGACATTTTACCTTCTTATTCTCCTTTTCATTATTGCAGCTATGCTCAAATTATCTCTAATCATTTGAGCGAGTGGCTCAATTCAATTAGCAAGAAGCACGGGTGATAAGGAGCAGCCTTGGTGTGTACCGCTTTTGAGATTAAAAGGCTCAGATAAGTAACCGTTGACCCTAATTGCAGCCCTGGGCTTTGAGTATGGGATACGGATCCACAAAATCAAATAATTACCAAATCCAAATTGTACCAAGGCTTGGAATAAATGTTTCCATGACACACTAGTCAAATGCTTCTTCACCTGAGAGGCTGCATAGGTCATGACATTCAGAAATCTACGGATGTTGTCACCTGAATAGCGGCCTGGGATGAACCGTGTTTGGCCTGGATGTGGGTTTAACCTTTTAAAACAAACATTTTATCCTTTTTCAAAGCCTGCCAGGATATGTGTTAACTTCGGGGATATCCAAGATAGATTAATTGCATCAGCCCATAACACTGGTTTCTTCTGCTTTGTTGCTAGTACATACATTTGTAGGCATGATGCGCCACTCTTCCAGTAAAGGCAACGTGATATTGTTTGCCAGATGGGTAAATCTGACTAAGGCAGTGATGTTTTTGGATGGATTGACCCTTACAAATGTTGCCTGTCAGAGAAGAATATGTCACCACGCTTACATCCAAAATCAATTCTTCAGCAGACTTTTCAATTTATTCCCGGACTTTGAGATTACCAGCCCAGGCAGAATAGGCAATTTCCGCCAGCCGCCTTCACCATTAAAGAGGCCCCCTCTTCCCTGCAATTGCTCTGCTCTGGCCCTGTGTTTGTTTTGATTTTCCACAGCATCATCCTCATCCTCTCTAAGAACAGCTTGCCATTCAGCTCTTCTCATTGTATTGGAGGTCTCCACGCCACCCCCTTCAAACTGTAACCCCCTAAACCATTCTGGTTTTGTTGTTTTTCATATTTAGCCTAAGCTTTTTTCTTACCCATCACCATCATGTCCTTCATCCCCACCCCCCCCCACCCCACCATTAGTGTTTGCCTTTTGTTGTGAGTGTGGCAGCGTGGGGATCATCAACGCCTCAGACGCTGCCCAACGCTTTTCTCCATCACCCAGCTCGTGCAGGATGTCCCCCAGAGGCTCCTAGCATGTTAAACAATCACTCAAGCCAAGCAGACGCTGTTAAGTTGGGCTTCTTTTTTTTATTTTAAGACCTCTCTCTCTCTCTCTCGGTCTCGCTACTGCATGCTGGCCCCATTAGAAGAAAAGGGAGCGGTGAGGGGGTTTTGTGGCCGAATCCATAATTACAAAAGGATCATTTCCTTGCATGAAAAAAAGCAGACATCTTCACGCTTGGCTGAGTATAGAATGTGATCGCACATTTTGGAAGTTTTAATTTGAACGCTTTGCTTGGATTAAACAAAGGAAGCCTTCAAGACGCACGCCTGTCATCGGACTGACACTGAGTTCATGAATAAGTGGTTCTGAATGCAGACGTACAGTAACGCCAGCCTCTCAGTCTGGTATCTTATATTAAATCGATTTAATCGGTTAAGCTGTATAAAACAATGTTTTAATTTTGTTTTTTACAAATACTTTCACATGTAAAATGAATTCAAATGTGGCCAACTTTCTGTGGTATAACCGCGCTAAAACAGATATTTATGACTAGATAAATACAGTATTTGTAATAAAAAAAGATATTTCAGGATAATTGCCTATGACAACCGTCATTGAAATGCCATGAACACAATCATAATAACTTTCAAGGGTCACCATCAGCCTTCATAAAGTATTATGATGTCTTATAATTCTTATGGCCAGAGTAATGCAGTATACTTCGTTGAGCCTGAGCCTCAATGCAGACAGGTATCAATGGAGACTGCTAACACTGAGTAACTTCATTATGCAGTCTCTATACGTTTTCTATCTTTTCACACATACTTTGTCTGTATGGCAACTGAGTATTTTCCAATGGAAATCATAAGAATTGCACGACAGAAATCACTCGTATAAAGTCCTTGTTTTCAACTTCAGAAGGCATGCCTATCCACACTTACTGAAGACTGGCTTAAGTGGGTTTTGTTTTGACACCTGCGATTATGGAGCAGCCTTGAGTTGGTGACACGCGTAGCATTTCTCTCCCCCAGCACGCTGGCCTCATGCCCACGGCCACTCCTGTGACCATCTGCCCCCCAAACCACCCCCCAACACCCAACGACACATAAGTTGTGAACTGGACAACTGGGCCTGCTTTGTTGGAGCTGTCAGGGGTTGTTTTCGCCGTGCATCTGAGTTGTTTTTGGTTGGAGCAGGATCCAGCAGGAACAGCGTCGGTGGTGGCCAGGTGGTGGACAGAGTGACAGGATGACAGAGAGGGCGTGACAGCCGGGTGCAGCGCTGGCTTATGGGCAGGCGGGGTGGAGGAGAATTTTCGGGGAGGGAGGCGAGGGGTTGGGGGAGTTGGTGACAAACTGGCTCATGCAGAGCAAGTCACAAGCTGAGGATGGTTTTACGGAAGATCAGGTGATGAGCTACTGTCTAATTAAATGTAGCTAATCTTCGTAGCGTGTAATCTGTCTGTTATACGAACCATCTTGTCTTGGCATGGACAGAGCTTTTAGCAGCCTGATATCAGGATTGGAGGGAGAAAAAAAAACTATTATCGATTGATGAATCACCCCCCGGAGAATTAAACCCCTAATCTGGCATTAGGCGATTCATGAGCAGACAATCGTTTTAGTTGGATAAAATGCAGGATGACATGTTCATCTCTCTGGGATTTTGTGTTTGTTGTTTTTTAAAGCTGTGTAGTTATTGTGCACTAAGGATTTCTACCCAACAGTCAGATTATATGTGTAAATCTGCAAAACCCAGTTGACTTGAAATTATGACAAAGTTAATCAAGAATGTTGAGAAGATTTATACTAGACTATGGTCATCCATCCCACGACCATCCTTGCGCCTTAATGGCAATTGTTTTAAGGTATTGACTACCATATTTATATTTATTTTTTCGAATAAACCGTAATGATGTGGCTAGAAGAACTACTGTAAGTGGCTCTGGATTACAAGGGGGTCTGATCGCCTTAAATTGCTCAGAATCTCCTGCTATCTGTCTATGTGCACAGCTGCCAAATCTTGGCTTGGGTCATAGTTTTGGAGCTCCTCCGACAATAAACCAAGATTTCTTTCATGGGTTTAATGGGAATTAGACACCTAATCTGCCTATCTGCCTCAGTAAGTAGGCTGCTTTAAGTTTAGGCATTCCCCTGTTTGGGCTCAACTTCTGCTGTTTTACCCAAAGCCTTTAAGAGGTGGTCGTCACTAAATGGTGAGCTTCCTTCAGCCAGACATTATGCCACTAAGCTTCCATTGGTTTTCAGAATGGCTGTCAAGTAATGCTTTGATCACGATTACAGGTATTTACGAGTATTTGTGTCATGATCAGTTAGCGCTTGGTCCCTGTGAAGGCTGTTTTTAAGTTGTTGATTAGCACAACTGACTGTCAAGGAGTGACCCTTTTTTTTTTTTTTTTAAACTTCTTGTAAAACCTGAAAAGAATGCTAATAATGCTACTTATATATGTAAAATAAACTATACCATAACTATTTAACTTAAACCAACAAGTATATATTTAGTTGATATCCCTGTACCACGTGGGGTCACTGAATGCTTTGGGTGATTTCTCATAGAACATGTTGTTCATCCGAACTTGCCAAGTGAGACTATCATTGCTCAACATGTTAACAACATGCAACATGCTTTATATTCCACTGCATAGCAATCCTTTACACAAAAGTAATCTGTCATCTCGCCAGGAGGCTGTTTGAGGGTATTTGAATCAATAAAAGCTGCTGAGTTTTAATGCCTCTCAAGTGTTGGCCATAGCAGCTCTGTTCGCTGACAGGCCAAGACTGGTCGGCTCGATAACTTCCTACCGCCATGTCCATTTGGGAAGTCATTGATTTCCTAATTACAGGAGACTCGTTATCCCATGCCAGTCGATTAATACAATTAAATAACCCTGCAGACACATTCCATGAGTCACAGTAGACTCATCACTTCATATTAGTCAATCAATATCATTGGCTTTTTCATAGATATCTGGCTTTGTTCACTCAGTCACTTTCTTTGGAGCTCTGTCCCATCGTTGGCCAAATGGATTATGAGTTTTCTACAGGGTCAGATCAATAGAGCTTGAATCAATAACTTTCTGTGTTTTATTGTATTTTTTATTTTAATTCCACAGCTCACCACTATACTGCTTCACTACTACTTAATGCAAGAAGTGTCAACACACAACACGTAATCATTAACTGATACAGTCACCCACAGTAGCAACAGACAAAGCCTGTCTCACTCCCATGACTATTGCTAGTCTTTTCAGCATGTGAGATGATTGATAATCATCTATGCAACAGTGTTGTTGGAAATGAATAACAGGTGTAATCTTGCATTTTGTTGACACAGCGCTCCATATCTGACTACCAGAGTGCCAATGTGTGTGTCAGGAGCGTCTCAGGCCAGATAAGACTCTAATAAACTCCAGCTATTCCGCTGCACTGAAGCCGGGCATGTCCCCGCTACACAGCACTGTAAACGGCATCCAGGACAGCACTCCCCCGTCTTCCTTACAGAGCAGCCTTTCCCGAGGCATGCAAAGCTTTTTGTGCTCTTCATCACATCACAGCACTCTCGTGTGCGCATGTGGTTTTGATTTTAGGGATTCCTTTTTTTTCTCTGTTCTCTCTGTCTCTCCTCCTCTCTCTCTCCCTTCCTCTCCCTCTCTCTCTCTCTGAGAAGTTCAAACTCAGGCAGGACCCATAGACCCTTGCTATGGGGCATCCATCACTGTCGCCTGTCGACCACTGGTAGGATTAGCTAAAGTATGTGAACCTCATATCTCACGACCCCCGCCGCAGGAGTCGGAGGATATTCCCTCCTCAGCACGTGACTCAGGGTGGCAAACAACCTGGCTTTTGCCACAGGGTCCACGTTAGCTTTGGGGCAAAACCCTAAAAGGATGAGACTGCCTGGGGGGTATCAGATGATATCTTGGGCAGATTACTACTCTTAACCAGCTGCTAAATCAGCCTTAGTGGGTCCTGTCTGCGGAGCTTCCAGCCGTCAGGCGTTTTCGATCTGATTTGCTGCTGCCTGAACACTGTAGACAGCTTTGTAGATGCTGCGATGCAGCGCCGCTTCACTCCGCTGTAAATCCTAAAGGCGCCTCGATCCCACTTCCTCGTTCTTTGGGCGTCTAGGCATTCCTCACATCTCTTCTGCTTTTTGTTTGGCTTTACTGTAGCCACTGCACATGTTTTGATGTTACAATGTTAGTCGGCCCCGAGCCTTTGGTTGAGGCTATAACTGATATGTCAGAACAGTGTGTATAGTCTTTTTTTTTTTGTCTGGTGAGGGAGTTGGAGGTTCTGCTTTAGAACCTCATAATTTGTTCACAACTCACCATCTCAAGAAGCTAACGACGAAATGTTTTGGGAAAGAAGCAGCCTTTTCATTTCAGCCCACGCTAATTATAACTCTGTGCCGGCACTAAGTGTCTACGTGAGATGGAGCAGATCTTGACAAATAACTATTCAGACAAATAACTTCTACTAGAGTCACGCTTTTTGCCAAGAGCTTGACTTCTTTTTTTCGCTTTGAGGCATGGTGTTGAGGTGCAGACTGACGCCCTGGGCTGAGGGGCACAAAGCTTTGCCATCAGGACAAATTTGCAGTCCTGGATTGACCAGGCCATTTGCCTGCATGCGTCTGTCATCTCAGAGTTTACAAAGAGCCACGAGCACATGCGTGCTGCTCCTGCAACACGGACCACTGGAAGAACACTCAGCTGCCCCCCCTGCTGGTCAGCCTGAGCACCTGCCGCTGTTTCCAGACTTCAAAGACAAGATCCTTAGGCCGATGTGTTAAGTAAATGCTGCAAGAGATCCTGACAAGTCAAAAATTCCAGCCAGGGAAGGCGCGCCGCCCCTCAGTCATCCCAGCACTAAGCCCCCTTGCCTGCCTGCCTGCCTGTACGAGTGGCTTGGCCTCTGTCTGTGGACACTTCCCCCTGGCAAACATTCTGGCTCCACAAGAGCGGGCCAGCCCTCCCGTTCCTGTGGGGTGCTGGTGTGAGAGAGCGAGGTATCTGTCAAGGAAAATTGCGTGGTAACAAAAAGCTGTGATATTAATGATCATTGGTGTGTTCAAGTGTGTGTGTGTGTGTGTGTGTGTGTGTGTGTGTGTGTGTGTGTGTGTGTGTGTGTGTGTGTGTGTGTGTGTGTGTGTGTGTGTGTGTGTGTGTGTGTGTGTGTGTGTGTGTCAGTTCGGTTCAGTGCGGTTTCGCTGTGATGTAGGTGGTCCCTGCCTTTGTAAATATAAGAAGTGCTGAAACGCATTGTGTCAAAACATACAGGGCTTGAGGAGCAGCACTAATGAATGGGAGGTGCCATGGCCGTTTGTTTAAGGAAATGAGTCCTGATGACAGACAACGGCCTTAATGTGCAGGCCAGAACAACTCTGCCCCATAGTATACACACACACACACACACTCACGCACACACACACACACACTTACGCACACACACACACACAAACACACACTCACGCACACACTCACACACACACACACACACACACACACGTAACATTTAAGGAACATCCGTGTGTGTGCGTGTCTGTGTCTGTGTCTGTGTGTGTGTGTGTGTGTGTGTGTGTGTGTGTGTCTCATGCGCGCATGTTGCTTGAACAGCCCTTCTTCCATGCCCCAAGGGTTGCAGGGAAGCTATTGGAGCTTCTCCAAGTGGCAGCCAAACAGCGTGGGCCCGTTGAGTGCTGACAGACAGGGCATGCTAAAGACAGGAGTTAAGTGAATAATACATGCCCACACACACTCACACACACACTCACACAGTGCGCCTGCCCTGACTCATCACACATTCAGCAACAGCCTGGCAGGTCCCGTCATGGGAAAGCCAGCTATTTATTTAGCCCTATTTGTACCATTTCACTCCTGCAGCCTTTAATCCTCTGTGTAAGGCAGTGCACTATACCTTCAGCATCTATACCTTCCAGCTCAGGCAGATTCAAAGGGCTTTAAAGTTGTGCGTACTAATGTATGCATGCTTGAACGGATCTTTTCTTTTTTTTAAATGCGCTTTGCCCTACTTTACCACATATTCTTGTCCTTGAAAACAAAATTGGGATTAAAAGGACTGAAGATATTACACCAGAATAGTGACCCATCATTAGGTTTTGAGTTCCTATCTAAATTAAAGCATACACTCTTTATGTCCCTTCTATATGTCCCTTTGCCTCTGTATGGCTGTCATAGGGACTGTGTTTTTAGGGCAGAGCTGGTGTAGTTGTGCTGCTGTGGAGGTAGAGCTGGCTGTGGCTGGGCCTGCTGGGGCCAGGTGAGGAGAGACAAGCTCCAGCCTCATCACACTCACCTGAGCCTCTCTTTCAGTGAGCCATCAATCAACCTGACACACGCTCACTAGGACACACATACACAGAGGTACAACACATACACAAACACTCGAACAGTCACACTTACATCTCACCATTTCACTTTCTGCCTAGGGACCAGGACTCACTCACACATTACTTTCACTTGGTGGGATTTAGCTTTTTCTTAGAAATAGTTCGACTCCCACCCCCCCACCCCCCATTTCATACATGACCAGGCAGCAGTGACCACCATTGGTTCACCTCATCTGAAAAGTGACGTTTTAGAGTCTCTTTATAATTGATGACAGACTCGAGACACAGGCCGCGTTAAGGGAGAGCGAATGCATTTTCACCCTTAATGTGCAGAGAGAGACGTGGAGAGAGCATTACCCCCTCATTACAGGTTTCCCCCTGCACTCACGCTGACATCAGGGACTGAGCACAGTTTCACAGGGACCCTCTGGCCCTGCTGTCACCTCTGTCTCTCACTCTGGTTCTTTCTCCCACTTTCTCTCAGTCTCTCTCTCTCTCTCGCTCTCTCTCCCCATACCCATGTTGCTGTTGTCTAGAGTCACATTTTGTCTACCCACCCTTCCCTCTCTCCCCAACCATGCTCAATCCAGTCAAAACCTGATCAATCCAAGCGTCAACCCCCCCCAACACACACAAGCCCTGACTAAGGGAGTAAAGGCAATTGACTTTTGCGTGTCTCTTTTCTCCCATCGACTCAGGCAGCATAAAGGAGCTTGACTCTGCCATTTGTGTGCCCTGCCAGGCAAGGGATTAAATGTGTGAAAAGGAGGGGGAGGTTGTGGTGGTTGTGGTGGCGGGTGGGGAGTAGGGAGTAGGACAGGGGTGTGTGTTTTCGGTGCAGGTGTCACTCTGCAAACCGTGAGGAGTTACCCTTGGCAAGGCTCCAGTATGCCACTCACGCACCCTAACACACACACACACACACACACACACCTCCCCAGCCCTGGCTCTGCGTGTCAGTAGACAATGGCCTCCAGGGGCCGCCCAGACAATAGCGAGCATGAGAAGGAACTGGGAGAACACCTCCAAAGCAAACAGTGGCGTTTTCATTCTCGCGCTCGCCCGGGCCTGGCCGGGGAACACTTTTGTTCTCCTTTTGTGTCACCCCTGCACCGCTCCGCACCACTCTGTTCTACCCCATAAGTGGCGGCAACAGAGAAGAAACAACATAAAAGCGCACAGTGCGTCCACCCACAACAGGTGTCACATGAAGCGCTCGTCTGATGTATTGTCCGCAATTGTACCTCGCAAGCATATTTACCTTTCCCTCTTTATCCCTTTGGTTCTATTCCTTCTTTTATTTCCACCCTATCCTCCTGCTCCCACGCCACATTAGGCGATGGAAAGGAGAGTTTCCAATCACAGCCACAGCGCAGCAGTCTTTTAATATCCCACAGGAAGGCGCTGGCTGCTCTTTTGTCAGGGTGACGTACGTACGTGTGTGTGTGTGTGTGTGTGTGTTTGTGTGTGTGGGTTGGTGGATGGGATGGGGTTTCAGCCGTCTTTGTGTCGCTGGACAAATTGACACCACTCTGGGCTCTTCTGCATGTGTTTGCTTTCACTCAGCACTTACCACAGCCTGTTATGTACGAAAGGTGCTTTGGCTTTTTTCCCCTGCTCTTGCTTATATTATGAATGAGTATTAAAGCTTAGGTCATTGTTTTTGAATGAGGCAATAGGAATATTATACAGCAGACTGGGAATTACACCCTCTGACCAGCAGATGGCAGTCTGCACCATAGTTCTGCTAACTCCATCTCACTGGGTCTGAATCTTTCATTCTGTCAGTTGATGCTCTGCGAAATACCTCTATTCATGTCCTGGTGATTAATCTGTTGTCTGTTTAGTCTGTTGTTCTTTGTCTTATCTGACTTCCTATTTCTCTTTACAGTGTAATGTAATGTTCAGCAATCCATCATCTCTTTAGCACACTAAACACATATGCTGTGTTTCTGGTCTAACAGAGCCAACCCCTTGGCTCATGCATGAAGAAGTGCTCCTTGGTCATGCCTCTGCCATTGTGAACATGCTCCTCAGCTGCTTGGGAGGGATGGAATGGGTTAACAAAGTGAGTTTCCATTGTTGTTCACACTCCTGTCTTTGAGGAAAATGTGTGTGGACCCAAAGGCAGTTCTGGTTGTCACCCATCACTTTCCGCACAATCGCGTCGTCATATGCACACACAAACACACACATACATATATATACACACACCATTCTCCAAAGTAAAGGGTTTGATAAAGCCCTGTTAAAACTGGAGTCGCAGGCTGGAGAACTGAGTAGGCCAGGGCATCGCAGTGAGCGAGGGTAAACATGTTGCTAATTGCCACAAGTGTAGCCTCTCCCACTGTGGAGAGCCATACATCACACTGGGGGCAGCTTCGGCTTCAGCGGCGGAGTGATTGCAGAGATCCCAAAGCCTCTGATAATGAGACGGCAAACAGGATTATTGACACAGACACAAAGGGAGCGTTAGCAGGGGGTGTCTCAGCCAGCTATGTGAACAGAACTTACACGCACTCACCTACAGCCACGCTGGGAGGTACTCCATAGAGACAACAGACGCCAGCCAGGGGAAGAATGGGGCTCCTTGACCCTCTCCAGGGCTCCCAGACAGGGCCTCCTCTTAACATACCAGCCCAGTGGACTCAGCAGACATGCCCTGTTAACATCTGCGTACTGTACAACTGACTCCCGTTGTGGAATTGGAAGCTCCTCGTGTCCCTGGTCTCATATGGCTGTGAACTTTGTAACACTCTACAAGATTGGGTTAGTTTTACATCAGTGGGATACTGATGAAGACATGACGGGTCTGTGAATGGTTGGGATTAGATTTTATTCACCAGACACCAACACTGGCACAAGGGGTTCATAGAGTGTGATTTCATGGCTTGTATAGGCATTACAGTTGTTTTGAGAGGGCCTGTAAGCCTCAGATTTTGCCTAAGTTCTGGGGTGCTTGCAAAATTCTTTATCCTATTTCTGCAAACAAGTCATAGCCCTGTGTGTTGGAACTCCACACGTTAGCTTCAAAAAGAAGTTCAGAACGATAGTCGGTTAATTGGCTTTTCATCCGTGACCCACTTTTTTTGGGGGGCTGGGAGCTCAGGCCTGGGCTCCCCCGTTGTGCTCCCCTGGTCATGTGTCCAATTACGGACTGGAGCCGGGGACCTTGTGGGGGGATGGGCGTGGGCTGTGTCCTCTGATTGCTGTGCTGTGTCTAATTACCCTCCTCCTCCTCCTCTCGAGCAAGCGACGAGGTGCCGAGGTGTCGGTGACGTGCTCGTCCTGCCCTGTCGAGCCCTGTCCACTCTGTTGAGTATCACAGGCGCCACTCGTGGACCCATCTTAATCGGTGCCGGCCATCTTCACAGACAGAGGGCGCTGTCTACCAGGTCACCCCCTCCTCACTCAAACCAAATGCTAGCGTGGACATGGACAATAGCTCACACAAAAAAAAACTTCAGTCTTTGTCTTATAGTTGTTTGCTCCAATATTCGACTAGGGGCCTTAAATGCTTGAAGCAACAGCTGTTGTTAAGTTTAGTTGGTTAAGCTTGTCTAGATCTGCTGTGCATAGCTCTGTTGAGACTCTTGAGACAGCCATTAACTCTGCAAATACAGACTCGGGAAAGTCCTCGTCTTTACCGTCCCCGTGAAGTTTGCTGTTTACTCAGACTGGGTGTCTCAGTCAGAGGTTTGTTATTTCGGAGTGTTAAACCTCTGTACTCAATAACAAGGAGAGACTCCACATACAACACTTTCACACCGAGAGCCCAGAGACTAAGAGGTTGCCTACAGGGTCCCTAGAGATTAAGAGGTAACAGAACTGGCAAACAAGAACCAACAAATAATCAGTCAGCACTCGGTGATCTACGCGTGCCCAAGGAAGAATGCCTGAAAAGCCAAAGGGTCGAGGTTCGCTACACTGACCTTTGACTCATAATTTGTCATGACGGGGGAAAAGGCAGCGTCCGAAGCGTGCAACCAACTACCAGTGTCATACTGCCAGAGTGCTTTGTTTGGATTTGGGACAGAGACGTCAGTGACAGGTTGTTGTGAGGCCCCATTCACACACTTAGTCATGTTTGCTTGTTTTTTAGTGATTTTTTTTCATTGTTGGCTCTCCTCTGACAAAGGGATAAAAATGACGGCGAGTCACGCAAAGGCACGGCCATCGTCTCCCCTTGTTCAGCTCCTGGTTGGCCACTGCCAAGCTCCCTTTGGTCTCTGTGTAATCCCTGTGTGTATTGATGGTTCAATTACCACAGGTCAATATTTACCCTAAGCCACATCTGAGCTCCACTCCTCACCTAGGCGGCTAAAGGGAATTGTTTTATACAGCGGAGGCCAAGCTTGCCCAACTGCCAAACGCAGGATGGGTGTTAACTCAGCGCCGGGTGAAAGCCTTGGGATTCCACACACACACACGCACACACACACAGGCTGTCACCAGAACAAAAGGAATTCTGCGGTCTCAGCCTTGTGCATACATCGCTCTCTCTCTTTCTCACACACTCACACACACACATACACACACCTTCATACACAGCATGTAGACAAATACAGGCAGAAGCTATGAGAATAATCTGCAGAGCAAACAAGGGAGTGGAGCAACCAGGCTTTATTGCAATGCAGAGCTGTGAGGCCCTGTCTGACTCGCTTTACAAAGCCGTGTATTTTAGTGTGTTATTTGCTGCTGGTTTGTGTGTTTAGCTGTGTATTTCCCCATCAATGGCTCATCTGGTCAAAATCTCCTTCTTGTTTTATTATATTTGGTTTTATAATTACTTAGAAAATGATCGGTTGTGATGGGAAGTTTTGTTTCTCTGAAAGCTGTGCCTCTTTTGACTTCAAAATTGACAGTTTCTCTTCAATATTCTATCTTTTTTTTCTTTCATCTTTATGGCCAATGTTATGACCCTGAAGAAATTGTTATTATTAGTTGGAGCTTAGTTCAGTAATGTGTTTAAGTAATTTGATCGCCATTGCATGTTATGCAACACAATGATGGATGCTGTTTTCACACAGGGCATCTCAGAGTGCAGTGTTTTTGTTTGCCTCTGGGTGTCACTGCCTGTCCTTCAGGCGGTCTCTCAGCACATTACTCAGAGCTGGGAATGTAAGCTGACAATATGGCCCCACTCAGGGGGATATACAACCCTGGCACCCACTCTAGAGGCGTGGTCCTTGGGGGCTCATTCTTGGTCCTAGACCTTATAGACCTTGTTTCCATTTGTCATTCCAACACAAGTATCCTCAAAAACTGTTGTTTTGCGGTGAGCGGATTCGCATGGGGAATTGCCAACACCCTGTTTCATCTGATAAACAAGATATTTCTTTCTGATTCTCATCTCCCAGAGTTAGAATTCAGTATTATAGAGAACAGGTTCTCACTCTGAAACCGTGTGACCTGAGTCATCTCCATGGAGATGTGAGAGGTTGTCTGGGGGCTCATGACAGTGGTGACGACCTCCTGTCCTGTCCTGTCCTGACCTGACCTATCCTATCTTATACCGTCCTGTCCTGCCCTGTCCTAATGCAACATGGATGTGTAGCAGACCAGTGCTGAAGGACCAGTGCTGATCACCGTAGGCTCTCAAAGCTCATTTAAATTCAATAAAGGCCTTCAGTCCAGGTCCCCAAGCAGTTACACAAGGTGTGTGCCTGTTTGTGTGTGTGTGTAAGAGTGTGTTTTTGTGTGTGTGTGTGTGTGTGTGTGTGTGTGTGTGTGTGTGTGTGTGTGACCGTATTTATCGTTATGTGTAATTTATTCATGAGTAAGGATGTAGGTGTAGTGAATCACTTGCTGTTTTTTTTTGTATAGTTTGTTTGTGCGTATGTGTTTAGTTTGTAATTGCTCAGTGTTGTTAAGGTTGCCTAGTTGAGTTGAGGTATTTGGTTTGTTTGAATTGGGACAGTTCCTTCCTTTGTAGATTACATATGCCCCCACTCTCTCTCTCTCTCTCTCTCTCTCTCTCTCTCTCTCTCTCTCTCCTTCTTTCCTTCTCTCTCTTTTTCTCTCTGTCTCTCATGCCTCACCTCTGGGGACCATCATGCTTACACTGTTGTGTAGGTCGAAGGTCAGCTCTTCGCTCCAAATGAAGAGGAACGTGTGGAATTAGTCCTGCTATGCTCTGAGGCCGCCCTCCTAACTGGTCATGTCCCCTGGGCATCTGGTATTCTCCGTGCCAGCCCTGCCACACTTTGTCATCCTTCCCTTATCTCTGCATTCCAGCCCCATCAGATTTCCAGTTCCGGGGAAGGCCAAAAGCCAAGCGGAAGAAGGGTGAATGATGTCCTGATTAAGGGCACGAGAGCCACCAAAAGGTCATTGTCATCTGATTCTACTCTACGTCGTTCCGACACTGAGATGTGCATTTGAAATAATTTTGAGGTGTGTTTGTTGTTGTCCCTGGTATTGACATGTGTCCTAACTAGGGCTGGGCAACGATTAAACATTTGAATCGCATGATTTCCCTGATTAATCACGATTAATCGCATTTCTATACGCAAAATGCAATAATCAATTCAAAAGTAGTGTACAGCGCACTTTTATTTTAAATGTTCTGCCATATGAACAAAAGTGCCACAACATTTGTTGTGCAAACACTTAACATCAGCATTTTTTATATAGTAGCAGTTTAATAAAATAAATACTGAAACAATGTTATCAAAACAAATACAAAACTAAAGCTTATTGCCACTGCCAGGGCATTAATGTTTAGAGTGTGGTGAAGCACCAAAAAGTTGTGTTGACAATATTACAACTCAATTCCATGTACTTGATGGCTTGTTTCCCTGTAATGTAACTAACCAGCCTGGTTATGACTTTGTTTCTGCCATATCTCTTTTGATTTTGCATTGTTGGCTGACGTTTGTAGTTCGCTAGTTAATGGCAACTCCCCATGCTAGATAACGATAGCTAGCACATTCAAATTAGTTAGCTTAACTTATCGGGAGCCGGGAGGACAGGCGATATCATTGCACAACAAGCTCAAATTCATATTTTCTATAGTTGATTTTCTTGTCATCCTGATGTGATCTTAATGATGGATGGACAGGCAAGGCTAGCCAGCTGCTTAGCTGTTGCTAACATCATTCAGAGACAACGAACCTCTAGATTCTAGCTAACAGCTGACCGGTTAACGCCCACTGACGTCAACCTTTGCTGGAGGTGATGCATAGGCAATGAATCGCCACATTATTTCGTGACGTTAAGCTTTCGTGTATCTGTGTTAACTTGCGTGTGGTCAACTTTTCAAGTATGTCTATGCCCTTCTCCAGCGCTCTGTTCCGTTGTCCATACCCTCCGTACCTACCATCCTTAGTGTGAGTATGTAGGGTGTTCCGTTTTCCGATTTCCCATTTCCGCGTCGAAAAGAAGTATACCCAAAGGACCCGTATCTGTACTCATAACGGTCAAAACGCTGAGTGTGGAACCAGGGTACACTCTCCACACTCAACGGCTGCCATCTTGTCAACGTAGCGGAAGAGGCGGACCCAGGCAGAGCCGCTCAGCTCGAAAAAGACGAACGCGGGGCTTGTCGCGATCGTAATTTCCGGTAAGTGCACCACGGAGTATTAGATTTGGAACAGCACTCACCTGCTGAGAATCTGCGTACCTAGTGAGTGTGTACTGTGTACTGCGTATAAGTATAGTTACGGTAGGTACGGTAGGTAGGGAAAATGGAACACAGCGCAGGTTTGTTTATCTGCTCATTCTTTTCTTTTCCGGTTCCGCATCAGTCAGCAGCAGACTTTTACAAAATAAAAGACAATAATAAAATAAATAATAAAACCTGCGTTAACGTGCGATAAAATGATTGTCAGCGCTAATTAATTGATGAATTTACGCGATAATAGCGCGTTAACTTGCCCAGCCCTAGTCCTAACCCATTCTGAGCATGGCGAGGGGTGGACAGGCGATCAAGTACATGGAAGGCGATCAAGTACCTGGAATTGAGTTGACACCACTGTTGAGCCTTCTGCAGGTGTTGTGGGCCGAATTTAACAAAACACTGCTGAAGGAAAGTGCCCACTTGATAACCACGTGAAATGCTCACAAAGGCGCTGTTGTTGTTAAGTATCTGTATGATGGTTGTAGTGCACCCATCTTGTTATTATACTTAGGCTAGGTTGTTGGGTATGAGTACTTAAATGTGGATTTCCCCAACCAGTGGCACGAGGGAATTTAACATCTAATAATGCACATAACTAAAATGACCTGAATGTGTTATTCTCACCCTCTGAATGAGGGGGCTAGAGACAGGACTACAGGAGGCCAACCTAGCATTAGGTTTTGCACATGTGTGTGCACACTCATGCATGTGTGTGTGTGTGTGCGTGCATATGATTTTGTGTGCATGTGTACATGTGCGGTTTTGTATGCGCGTGTGTGTGTGTTTGCGCGTGTGTGTGTGTGTGTATGATTGTGTGTGCATGTGTGTGCGTGCGTGTGTGTGTGTGTATGATTGTGTGTGCATGTGTATGCGTGAATGTGTGTGTCTGTGTATGATTGTGTGTGCATGTGTATGCGTGCCCGTGTGTGTGTGTGTGTGTGTGTGAGAAGCTGATAGTGAGAGCTGACTGTGGGCCCGTGGGGAGAGGGAGGGCAGACAGTGGAGTGGGATGAGATTAGAGGTCCTGGTGGGACTTGAGCGGCAGTGTGATAACTATCTGCTCCAGTCAGACAGCAGCAGCCCGGCACCAAACAACAAGGCAACAGGGGACACGTTGTGTGTCTTACAGTGGACACAGACACAGAGAGAGATCAGTGGACACACTCAGTGTCCTCTGAAGATTTTACTTCACTTCACTTCTCCTCTCCCACTACCCTGTGCCATATGCTTGACCAGAGGAGCTAATATGGTGATCTATTATTACAGTAATGGTCCAGGACGTCAGTAATTGGATCTCATGTTTTGTTTGAAACAGCTTGGCTTGAAGCTGGATACAAGTTTCTTTCCCAGTATAAGTATGACTGTGCCTAATAGGAGAAGCAAGAAAGGATGTCCTGTTTTGAATTGACCATAATCACTTGTGTTGTTTGTTTACTGAGGTCGTGCCATGCATGAAGCTGGATAAATGAACAAAGCATGCTGATGTGTTTAGCCCATGTCTCCTTTGATAGACCTAGAGCAGGTGCAGGGGCCATGACAATAAAAGCTTAAAACCACAAGAACGTGCAAGCACAGGCTTAGAATGTGTGTGTGTGTGTGTGTGTGTGTGTGTGTGTGTGTTTCTGTATACTTGTCTTTGTGGTGTGCATGTGTGCGTGTGCGTGTGTGTGTGTGTGTGTGTGTGTGTGTGTGTGTGTGCATGCGTGTCTTTATGTGTATGTGTGTGTGTGTGTGTTTGTGAGTACAGTGTGTTGTCGTGTCTGCCATGCCCGGTTATCCCCTGTGCCATCACCTCTGCCTGGCAGACGGCACTATCAGTGTGATCATAGGGAGATCTGGAGCCTGGCACCTCAGGCTTCTAGCCCTGCCCTTTTGTGCCTCCATCTCCCTTCCTCTCTCCCCCTCTTTCTTTTGCTGTCTGTCTCTCTTTCTTTCCTCCTTTCTTCTTTCTCTCTCCATGTCTTTCTCTTTTTCTTCCCGCCCGGGACACTCACTACCGCACACAGACACGTAGTCTTGCTAATTTCCTGATTCTGTAATTATATCAGGCGGTTGTTTGTGCCATCTGAGAGATTTGCGACCCACTGTCTGTGTGTGTGTGTGTTCATGGCCGATGAGGGCTGGAGATAGCGCTCTCGACTCAGTTATGGCCCTGTCACTGATCACAGATAAGAGCCACGCTACCCACACGCTGACAAGAAAAGAAGGCCTTTACACAACACCACTCAGGCTCCAGTCGGCAGGCAATTTTTTGTTGTTGTTGTTGTTGTTTTGTATGTTCGGTATTTTGATGTGCAGATACTGTTTCAAGTTGTCTTCCATCTACAGTTTAGTTCTCTTCGGCAACAATCGAATTTGACGCCAAATACGTATTTGTCATCTGATATGAATTTTGTATAAAATCTGTGTATACTCAGTGTCTGGTTTTGGGTTGTCTGGGTGTGTCTGTGTGTGTGTGTGTGTGTGTGTGTGTGTGTGAGATTCATGTGGGTGGCAGCATTGAGGTAAGCAAGATGTTTTCTTCCTGCCGGCCATAGAGTTTGCGTGTTAGTGTTTATGTGTGTGTGTGATGTTATCTTGCCCATTAGCTGTAATAGTGCTCATTAGGTGCGTCTGTGGGGGGTGGGAGGGAGGTGTCGCACTCTCACATTACTGCAGACAGGCCACGGAAGACCGTCTCAGCCACCCAGGCACACCCTACTTTTCCCAATCTGATTGCCATCTGCTAAGTGTGTGTGTGTATGTATTTTGTGACTTTAATGCGCTCTTCCTCTCTCCTGTCGCCTCTTCCTCTTCCCCCTGCCCCCTTTTCATGCTGGCATTGTGTGATTACAGGGCAGAATCTCTAAGCAACACTTGAGGGTGGTCGAGAGCTGCTGCTTGGGCTTCCTCTAGCGAGCAGTGAAACCCTGTCAGACGATCACGTGGGTCCTGATCCCACAAATTGGTTACTGGTGCCATTTTCCTGTGTAGTTTTAGCACAATGGCACACATCATTCTGTCACATGTACACAGTTCACACATACGGACAGCTTTCGCAGCTATTCAGACATCAATAACACAAACGAAAATCACCACAGAAATCATACAAACAAAATAATCTTTCCACAGCACCAACACACACATACACATCTATGCAGTATGCAGCCAGGAAATGGAGAGATATGCTCTCAGATCCTCTTAGAGCCACTGACCCCAAAGCGTGATCTCAGAGAGGGTGATGTAAGTGTCACCTGAGGCCATTGACCCGAGGACGACATCACATCCTGCCAACAGCCACTGCACCATCATGCTACCTGCTTAGCATGACTGTCGTTCTGCCCGAGCCTCGCTGGTGTCCAAGCGAGACTCAGATAAGGGGCCCTGACAGTCGTCCTCCGCTATGCCTTTTTACAATCCGGCTCCTCCTGTCCTGTAAGTCTCGCCTCCCTGCCTATCTCTATCAGTCCCGCTCGGGTGCATGACCACTGCGGAGTGGGAAGTGTCACGCCTCCTCGCCATCTCATTTCCCTTACCACCGATATCCGTCTGTGCTCAGGGCGTGCTGCCAAGGCAGCGAAACAACAATCGAGAGGGAGGAAGGAGGAAGTACACAACTTAAAAGTAAAGTAGCAGTTTGTGTCGCCAGAGGAGGGAGCACTTGTGTCATGGTGGCCTGACGGTTCCCAACCTTCCCGGTGTTTTTCACTTGAATTTTATATTATCATGCCTTGTTGTGATAGGAGTGCAAATGTAAGCATAACACCTGTTAAAATGACCTTGGAGACAGGATGTTTGGAATTGGCAGGCCTCGAATCCTAACATCACTATGGGCCAGCTGCTTTGGGCTCTTGGGCAAACACCCCCAAGGTTCTCGGAAAAGCCCTTCCATGAATTCCCATTGCAGCTTTGAGTGGTGAAACAAACACCTGGACTGACCTAGAGTCCATGTCAGTTCAGGATGGCTTTTCCCTAAGCCAGCAAAGGGGATGAGCTGAAGATCACCTGCTTAAGAGCCTTTAGTACCTGAACTGAGAGTCCAAATCCTCCAGTTTGCCCTCCTTCCTGGGCTTAGGGCACTTAGTGTGCGGCAGGATGACATGACATGGAGGTCTTGGCTTCTGGAAAGCCTCTCTGGTGCTGTGCCACCACAGGTGATCCAGCGTGAGACTGCTGACACTCTTACGAGCTTAGAGGTGGAATCCTCTCTCGCAGGCTGATGTGAGCTCTGTTCGTTTCTCCTGTATGCTGGTGGCTAGAAGTAGAGCTTGTGTGGAAAACCTGCTGTGAAATGTACCCAAGGGGTGAGTAAATGCTGGAATGCCTTTACTCCCCTGGCTTGGCAAGGCGAGAGCAGAAATTATATGCAGCGTTTCGCCCATGTTGGGTTTCAGTTCAGGGTAAGTTCAGTCAGTGGTGTGTTATAAGAGAAATGTTTTTGTACACACAGACACACACACACACACACACATACACCCAGAAAAAAATTAAAGCATTTGGTGGTTTGGGTTGAGAATACTTCGATCGGTGAGCCAGTGAAACATCACTCAAAAAAACGTTCTCACAGTCTTACAATGCCGACTGCTGAGCTAAATGTGGAATCGATAGATGTTATTTATTAGTGAATTATTTGGACTGACACTGATTGAGACAGGCCCTATCAAAAACCCCACTTCATCACAGTGGTTTTTGGGGTGAGAGTCAGAGAACACAATTGAACTATTTAAGACTTGAAGTCTTGCTTGCTAGCATGCTGTGTGTGACAATAGAATCTGTGTGACATGAGCACCATAGGAGCACTGACTGTGGTTGGGTAAACTTTATTTTCCCCCTTTCTCAGATGATTATTGTTATGTTCTGGGCCATTTCATTTACGCCATCTGCCTCCATTTCCCAACCATGTCTAGAGTATTGGGTCAGTGACTTGCGTTGTCCCTCAACTTAGACCTGTCCTGCTAATCTCACAAGTGGACGTGGCAGCTAAACAGCTTTATCCAATCCTCTTTTGTTTTATTTTTATTTGCCCAGTAGATCTGACCAATTAGCGATAGGGGCTATGCTCGACTGAGCGTGTTAAGTGACAAACAGAGTTCCTCCAAAGACATCCTGGTCCCTCTTTAGTCAGGTAATCACCCGTAGAGGGACTGATCCCTTTTAACTGGTCTGTCAGTCACTGATGTCCTGATCCTCCCGTAAGCCGTATTTGTCTAAGGAAACACTTGATCTGAAAGTGGCATCAGCCTTGGGTCGAAGTCTCGGGAGCCAGATGAGAGCTTCAAATTGGGATTTAAAGAGGACAAACATATTAGGTGGAGCTTTGCGGTCACTTTTTCAGAGCTAATCCCGAGAGGTGGTTGCCCTCCACTTATCCTGTGGGCATCACAGTGAGCCCACTGAGCACTAAGGGAATGCACTTGGGGCAGCTGAGAGGGACTTTGGTGGCAGGTGGTGGTGCCGAATAGACTGCCCTGGCACAGTAAGGGTGTCTGGATGAGGGAGCCTAGCAACAGCCTCCAGCCTTAGTCTTATGATTATTGGCACTCTACCTAAAGTAACTGTGTATCTGTACATTGGAAACCATGGCAATAGACAAATGGTAGATGTTAAATGATATTACTGTCCTAGATGACAAGCCAGAACAGGTGCCTCATGCTGATATATGACCATTGAGTCGTGCCCACAGTGTTGCCAGGGCACACAGGGATCCAAGACCATTATGGTCGACAGTTGGTGCAAAGTGAGAGGGTACAAACTGTCATGTGTGTGACTTCACTACCATGCTTAAATTAAGCAGTTTACCACAATGTAGGTCTAAGGATTATCAGTACTGACGATCATCCGGGTGTCATATAAGATCTAATTTTACCTTACAGGGTCGCAAACCTTAAGCCAAACAGTAGAGCTCATGCAAGGCAGCACATCAACACTTCCCATGTTTGGCCAGTAGAGGGGTTTCACACTCCTCAAACCTGAGGTCTGGCATAGTTCACTCCCACTCTCACTACTTGCAGGCACTAGCAGATCTATGTCACAGACTCCCTACACCATCTCTCTTTTTTTCCCCCTACAGACTCTTCTCTCCCTGCCAAAAGCTCATTTGTTATTTCATTAAATAAACTGCGCCAAGACTCTTGTCAAGGGTACTGTCTTTGTAACAAAAGCATAACCACCGGAGCCTTGATCTGAAATAAATAGTTTTTCCACACACTTGCGTGCGTCGTGCCTTTTAGAGTATCGGTAAAGAATTTGGCTCACAGGGCTGCATTCTTTACCGATCATCGGCACCACCCATGCACAGAGAGAGATGAAAAGAATGGAAGAGTGGAGGAAAACAACGTGTTGTGGCTTTGGACTAGGTTGCTGTTTTGGGGGAGCTGGATTGTGGAGACTTGGTAAAGGTGGCGTGATCTGGGCGGGCTGGTGGGTCCTAATAGAAGGGGGCAGTAGTAGTAGTGCACATACTGTGTCCAGAGAGTTCGGGCCAACAAAGCGATTCCTGTGGTGTCCTTGGCATTCAATCAGCCACAGTGCTGGTGTACTGATCTCCTAGCGTGTCACTGTGGGAGGCTCTGTTGTGAAGGAGAGAGGCGGACTGATGCAAGAGCTTGCTCCTTATTGGCTGCAGGGGGAGCAGAGTGGAGCTGAAGCACCAGTAGCAGAGGCTCCAGGAAGTAGGAAGAGGGAGACGGACACAAAAATGTGATTAGTGTACAAACATGGCTATTCTTTTTTCACAGATGCGTGCACAGGCACAGACACACACAGCCAATGGCTGGATTTAATAACGGCAATCGGTGTGATGCAACAGTGAACTCTCATGCCGACTATGCATCACAGTCATCAAAGTACACCACAAAAGCTTTTGTAACGATATCCTGTTTTTCCCCTAAACATGTGCATAGTTCGGTGAGGTATGAGAAAGAACTTTCTCACAGTCTTACAATACCGACTGCTGAGCTAAATGTGGAATCGATAGATGTTATTTATTAGTGAATTATTTGGACTGACACTGATTGAGACGGGCCCTATCAAAAACCCCACTTCATCACAGTGGTTTTTGGGGTGAGAGTCAGAGAACACAATTGAACTATTTTAGACTTGAAGTCTTGCTTGCTAGCATGCTGTGTGTGACAATAGAATCTGTGTGACATGAGCACCATAGGAGCACTGACTGTGGTTGGGTAAACTTTATTTTCCCCCTTTCTCAGATGATTATTGTTATGTTCTGGGCCATTTCATTTACGCCATCTGCCTCCATTTCCCAACCATGTCTAGAATATTGGGTCAGTGACTTGCGTTGTCCCTCAATTTAGACCTGTCCTGCTAGTAGGAAGTAGCCTGACGATGTCAAACTCATAATTCTAGTCAGAATATGAGTCTGATACTGAACCATTGGGCTGTGATTATGGGGTGTGTTTCAACGAACCAGGGGGAAAAAATGCCTCTTCGCTCAATTGGATACCTAGAACCAATCAGAGCAACGTAGTATGACTATCTGATACATTAAAACTTTAACCTGATCCCGTAGGAAGGACGGCAAAAACATATTTTCGATCGACAAATGCCTTGATGGCGTTTCTCTGTTCCTCTTTCAAAATGAATGCGCTGTCAATATCTGTTGAGATATGCCTGCTCACGTTACTAATTAGCAGCAAGGCTAGCTAGCTACTATGTGTTTCAATGGATTTTTGGTGTAAGCGTTAGCAATGACCTAACAATGGTCTAGAGCACTTCAGTTAAGACAAACAATCCTCGGCAACATTCGTGTTGCACATAAACAACTAACCGAGTCAATGTAGACATAAAAAAGTCGTGTAGATAGCATAATTTACAAAAATATGTCCCATTACAAGCTCCCGATACGACGCCATCTTGGGAGGATTTCGAATCTACCGCTCGATCATCTGTCCATCATCGTATAAAGCCTGCCCTGACAATTTGATTGGTACGGCTTTATCCGACCGATGATACTCTCTCCCAACTAGCTCAAAGCCAGAACGAATCTCCCAGACCAAATATGTTGTGGGCGGAGTTCGGGCTGGTATCCAGGCTAAGTAGGAAGAGGGAGACGGACACAAAAATGTGATTAGTGTACAAACATGGCTATTCTTTTTTCACAGATGCGTGCACAGGCACAGCCACACACACAGCCAATGGCTGGATTTAATCGGCAATCGGTGTGATGCAACAGTGAACTCACATGCCGACTATGCATCACAGTCATCAAAATACACCACAAAAGCTTTTGTAACGATATCCTGTTTTTCCCCTAAACATGTGCATAGTTCGGTGAGGTATGATGTTGGACAAGGATTTATTTTTTTCACATAGAGGAACTGAGTACTGATTGGTCCCGAAGCCAATTACAGAAACACGGCTTACATGCTGTTTTATTTTTCAAGTTTAACTTGTTTGTTGGTCAATGTCCCACGGCCATTACTGCACAATGTACATCAATCTTCTGGGCATGCATTTAATCTTACGGATAAAAAGTTAATCCGCCCAACCATTTCCTTAGCACACCCTAATCCATGCAGCTCTCACAGTATAATTATTAATTTTTTTATTGACGCTTTCATCCAGCGCCACTCAACGTTGCTGGACCCCAGCTTTATGCGATGAGGCTTACGTCTTAATGGAGCCAACCAGATGTAGCCTTTGATCAAGGGACACAGCCGCCGTTAAGTGTCCCTCCACTGGAGGGCTGAACTCCCTGGCCTAAAGGAGCCTGTTGCCGCAAAGACCAGCGCCTGATCGTACGCCAAGAATGTACCCACATTGGACCATCAGTCTTCTTCAGTAGTTGTAATCGGTGCAACTTTTTCCTCTTTAGTCTTCATGCTATTCCTTCTGACCAGGTATAATTGTAACTGGGAGGGAGGCTAGGTGCAAGAGTGAAATGTGAGAATGTCTGCCACTTACCGACAAACAACACCCTTCCTCCTTTTCCTCTTCCTTGGAGCCATGGCCTCTGCAAGTCATTCTGGCCAGCCCTGGAGCATGCAAACACCAAGCAGTGGCCTCTGCGAGATCCGACTGCATGTGGATCAAATCAGAATTATCCGCTAATTGACTATTTACTAGGCACCAGAAAGGCCGTAATGGACTTGATATTAAATCCTTCTGAAGTATTTAAAGCGCGTTTCTGAGTGCTCCTGCGAGACACTGGGGCGTGCGTTTTTTCTCTCTTTTTTTTACAAGGAGGAGCAAATTAAAGCTCATGGGTCAAAGTGTGCCCAGCCAAGGCTCTCAGACGGGATTTAGGGACGACAGTGGGAAGCAGCTCAAGGAGGGCAAGTTGCAGAGCAGGGGAAAGACACGGGGAGATCTGCTCCAATGAGTTCCAGATGCCCCACGGCCCATGCCTCTCTCTGAGAGATACTCAGGGCTATAGTGTGCTACAAGGGGCTTAGACTTGGCTTCCCTTTAATAGAGATAGACTGCTTTTTATGTGGAAAGTTGAATCGCGTAAATTTCAAGTTGTCCACTGTCTTTTGCTTTATACGCCACTAAAGCTTAAGCTGAAGAAAGGTCAGTCAAGTTTTGATCAAATAAAACCGAGCCTCTTTTTTTTTTTTAAGCTTAAAAAGCATCGGAAATGGATCTGAGATACAGAGGATGCCTTTTTTTAAAAGACAGTTTAAAGACCCACGTGACATTTCCTTTGACCCTCTCTCAACCTCCCACAGAAATGTAACCTTTGGCTACCCTAACCATATATGTCCACAGTGCAGTATCATCATCAGGGCCTTGCCTAAATTTACATTCAAAGAGGCGCAGGACAGTGTGATACCTGTTTTGGCCGCTTTGCACGTTTTCAAGTCACTGCCTTTATAATCCCACTGTAAAAAATGATCTCTGCTAGCTGATGTCTGGTATTTCTCTCCTGCTCCCCTTCAGATGTGGCTGGTCCCGGCTGCCTTCAGGTTCTGCTCCAGAATGTTGGGTTCAGGGGGCTCTTCAGGAGAAGCCGCCGTGTGAGATGAGGCAGACAGGCAGGCCTGGGCCCCAGAATCCCATCAACTCCTACACCCTCAACCCAGACCAGCTTAATGACACTGCGTAGTGCTCTACATCTTTGTTTTGATTCAGCACTTTGGAATTCTTGTGTGTGTACGTGTGTGTGTGTATTTTGTGTGCAAAAGTGTTTATTTTTAGGCAGTGTAATCGGGTAGTTTTGTTGTATAGTGAAATCTGGTCTGACACCACTTAAATGAGCGCACTGAGCACCCCTAATGTCCCGCTGTAAATGTCCCGCAATTAAGACAAAACCATTCTAAAGACCACATGATTCTCATTAATGACCGACATTGGCTCCACTGTAGTTCATGGCGTCATAGTTGGTAACATTTTCCTCTGTGAAATGGCTAAAAAGGCTTTCATCTGAGTGAAAATGAATTAGTAATGCCCAAGGTAGAACAAACGAAAGTGAACATTGGCAAAATGTTTTTTTTTTTATTATTATTATTTTTTTTTTTAACTGTTACACTCTCCCTGCTGAATATGATAAATATAATCATCTGCTGAAAGTATTTGAGTTCCTATCAAACCGAGAGCCTTCGCCATAATCTGTCAAGGGCTTGGGGTTTCTTGGGGCCTGTGCATGGAGCCATCTGCTTCGACTCCTCGCCAGCCCATCTGCCGGCTCAAGCTCCCCAAAGTTCCTGTGATTTGTTGGAGCGGTAGGTACTTCCTACAGTACAGAGACCCCAGTGCCTCGGATGGCTTAAGGGGAGGGCAGGAGCGCCGACAAGATCCAGGACGGGCTGGCAGCCGTAACTCACAGCCCTAATGACTGCGGTCTGTGGGACGGCGAGACGAGGGAAACCCTGGTCCTCGAGACATCATCACACCCTACACTTTTTAAAACTCGCTCGCTGGGGCTGGAATACCTCTCGGAGGAGTTAGCCATTAGAGATGCAGCTCCACATAAATCATCCTCATCATCAGATGTGTCCAGGCCTCCAACCTCCTCCAGGTCTGTAGACCCCCACCAACTATCCATTCCCATGCTACCCTGTCCTAGGGTTGCATTTCAGACCACAGTCACATCATTGCTCTTTCTGGTTTAGCCCAATGAATCTCTTAACTACTTCCAACAGATTCTGTAAATTAACCATGGGCTCCTTTCCCAGCCAAAATGTCAGATTTAGAGCCACTAAAGAATTTAAATAAGCTTTATGAATATGAAATACGCTTTTGAAGGTGTTCACACAGGTGTTTTGGTATCATTTTGTGCTGTGACAGACCACGCAGGTGCTATTAGATAGCCTGAAAACACCTGCAATGAGGTTAAGTAGAGTCATGCACACACATAAACACATCCACAGAGAGCCAGAGAGAAAGAGGAGGAGGTCTGGCCAAAGCAGATTTCCAAATGACTGATCAGCGATGTATCTGAAGTTCAGCCAACACCCAGGCCTGAGACTGAGCAGCCTCAGAAGGGTACTAATGAAAGCTAATGATTTCCCCCTGTTGCCGGCAGACTTTGTCCAGGTTACCCTTTAGAGACAAAACCCCATCCAGGAAAACTGAGAACTGGGAGGCAAACAATACAATTTATTCAACAAATGTGTGCAAAAAAACACTGAAATATTCAAAGTAATCCCTTACACATTGGGTCAAAAGACTGCCATGTATTTATTTTTTTCCTTTCTTTCCCAACATCCGTAACGTTTTTCAATACTAGTGCAGGCTTCACTTCATTTTGTCTGCTACACTTTTGGGACTTGCTTTGTGGCTTTCTGCTGGCTGAAACTCTTTAACATTTTCAGTCTTGTGGGGACGTTATCCAAGTCAGTCGTTTGGATCTGGGATTTGAGCAGAGCTCTCTGTTCTGTTCGGCTCTCCTCCTGGCTTAAGGACTGCTCCTAAGCCCCCATCTGGTTGCATGGGGCTTCTCTGATGTCCCTCTCTGCGAAGCACACTACTCTGGACTGCATCAGCCTGAGCCCGGGATGCAGATCAGATGGGTCGAGCTCCGGGTAGAGAGAGCGCGAGAGTTAGAGAGAGAGAGAGAGAAAGAAAGAAAGAAAAAGAAAGGAAACACCCAAGGCCCACTTCGGACATCCCAGGAGCTGCAGACTATTCTCATTGCCGACCTTTGCCAAACAAGACCCAGTTCAGGCTCTCCTTTAAGTTGTTCTTGCCTACAATATAAGCCACAAATAACTGCAGTTTGCTTCTAGTCTTTCCGCTGGGTTATCCCTATGGTTACTGCACAGGTCACTTCAAAATCTGGGTTCTTTTTCTATCAAAACAAAATTAAGCTTTAAGCGCAGCTTTAGCATAAAAATACCATGGCTCCAGAGAAGCTGTAAAGATTAACTTGGCACAAAACAGTCTCTGTAACCTTGAACCCTTTACATTAAGAGTTACTTATATAATCTGAAACATATTATCTAATAATATTACAGTTATTTATGAACTGCTGATAAATCTTTCAAAACGATTACCTAGTTGTAAATAATTTTGGTATTTCATCTTGTTTTAGTGCAACTTAAGGTACTGCATGAGGATAACTTTGAATCAAGTATGACATTTGACTGTTGAGCTAGGGCCTGTATCAAATCCTAGTCTCACAGACACAACCGTTACCTGTTACTTCAAATGGCACTTTTGACTGTACCTGCATATGCACCTGCACTGGTAAAAGCTGTAAAAGCCAACCAGCCTATTTAGTCTACTAAATCTTTCAATCAATACTTCACATACATAAAAAATAAATTTACCTGTATAATATAGGTCAGACAAATGGATACGTGTCAGACTGTAGACATTTTCAATCCCAGCATGTCACGAGCATAATTTGTACATTTTGCGCTTATTTTTTCCCAAGTTCTCAAAAAGACCATGAGACATACACTGCTTATTTTGAAGATATCATGCTTTGCAAAATGCACAATTTCTTCATCCTCACCATAAACAATGCTCGTTATTGTCATGAACCAGCTGAAATAAATATTTAATTGGCACAAACCACAGACCAAGCAAACACTGCAAGGGTTAGATGTCTCAGCTCAGTAACTATGGCTTGAGTGTGCAATTCAGCACCAATGCTATGGCTGTCTAGAACTGTAATCTCAATTGCAAATGCTTCTGGGGCAGCACCAAGGTACGACACAGCTGGCACCCTCACACCTGACAGGTAAGGCGGTCACATGCTGAATATACCCCAACCCCCGTGCATCCAAGTGTTCCTCTAGCTGTCAGTCCAGTGGGCTCCCACCCCAGACAGCCCCATCTGATACTGATAGGCTGAGTCACGTGTGGAGGGGCTTTGGGTGGGGAAGCTGGCAAAATCCCTGTGGGTCCGGAGGGGTGAGTCGGGTTTCCGGTGGTGGTACAGAGAAGCGTGGCCCACCCGATCTCGAGAGCTCACTCCAGACGGAGAGGAGGAAGATGTGGACGAAGAGTAGGAAGGCGCCGGGGGCAGAGCACGCTGTGTGCCGAAGACCAGGTCTGGGGGCGGAGGTTGCGGACGCTGCATGGTGGGCGAGTGGTGCGGCACCACGGGGGCCGAGCTGGTGAAGTGGGTGGCGAAGGGCTGGTAGGGCACGGTGTCCACAGTCTGCACGCCATAGCGCGGGTACGGCTGCACCGACGCCCACATGTTGCAGTTAAGGGAGGGCGTTGGCAAGTCCTCCCCACCTGCACCTCCAGGCCCAGGGCCAGCCTCTCCTTCCACTCCTCCGTACATGCAGGCCTCCCTGGAGCTCAGGGCCTCCCCGCAGTAGGGATGTGTGAGCAGGGGCGGCTCGTAGGAGGAAGAGGGCCGGAAGTAGTGCTCCTCCGAGACAGCCTGGGCTGTGCTCTCCAGATAAGGCCGCTTGCAGCCAAGCTCCAGGTGCCTGCTGCTGTTATCTGTGAGAAAAGGAGATCCGGTTACAAAACCTCAGCAGGGAGAAAGGACTCGCTTAGCCAGAGCTCTCCGGACTTTGTTTAACAATACTGAATTTCCCATTTATGGACATATTTCCTAAATGCTAATTAGCAATGGCTAACTGACTACCAATAGACCATACTGGTAGTGGTGCCCACAGTCAGCCATACAAAGAATATGCAAGCAACTGAATACAAGCACAACGTACTTCATAAGTATTTTAAGAGCACATACACCAGACATTTTCAGTCATCAGCCTACTACTGAAGTCAGATGGTGAACGCTGTTACTCTGATGTAAGAATATCTGTATTTAGAATATTACATTTGGTCAGGATATTTTGGTATTTGCTATTTTGATAGAGGAAATGCGTCCACAAAACAGCCCTTGAACTAGACGAGAATACATTATTTAGACTTTATAAGAAGTATAATAAAGATATTTACAGGCAGATGTCCTGTCAAAGCACACCATCTTTAGGAAAAAAACTTCTTTAGTGAAAACAAACTACCACTTTCATTAAAAGAGGATCATGCTGTAGAGGAGTCTATTTTCTCTAGGGTCAAGAACATAAAAAACTGCCATGGAATCTGCATAATATATAAAGGATAATTATAGATATAAAACTTAACTTTTAACTTTGGGACCAGAATCTCATCAGAAGCCACAGCAAAACCTTCTGATGTGACTGACAACTGGTTTATGATGTCTTCAAATTAAATGACTGGTTTCTTTGGAAAATAAAAACAGTATTGAGGTGCTTCTTTGAAATTCTTTCAGTCATCTTAATATTCATTTAGTTTGGCAAGTTCAGATGTGTTTTTATGGCTTAAACTGCACTTTCTTTGAACAATATAAACAAAGTAACTTCGACTGTACACTCAATCTTCACCTAATATTTTGTGCTTAATTTATGATACAAAGTGACAGTAGCATATATATCTGACAGTCACCTTTTCAACATCATAGGAGATTTTTGCTGGTGCAGAACCTTCCATATAAATCTGCCCCATGGCCTATCAAAACTAAGACCTGAAAGTAAGAAACCTGAATTCCTGTTAGTGGGTTTTCTCTTTACCTCTGTGCTTGAAGCAGTGGTAGAGCAGACTGGGTTCCCGGCTGGAGGGGAAGTGGTTGCCGAGGGTCTCCTGGGAATCTGCACCGGACAGGGGGACCCCGCTTTCATACTGGTAGTGGGAGAGGACCTGTGGGTGGCCACCTAGCATCCCCGCACCCAGCTTCCCTGCTAGGTGACTATGCGAGGAGATGAGCCTCTGGCGCACCATGCTCTTGGAAATCATGGGGTAGTCCTTCCTGGCAAGAGGGATGATTGGAAGTAGGAAACGATTGAGCAATTTGTTTTCTTGGGCCGGGCCTGGACTCTGCTTGGTGGGAGTGGGTGCTTGGGTTTTGGCCACTTACCCCTGCAGCCTGGACACACGCAGATCCCCCTCATCGCTGCCTCGAAAGCCCTTGGCGAACGGGTTGTTTTCAATCTTCAGCTGGGTAATCTGTCAAGAGATTCAACCATGTGATGTCTGAACCACTAAAGGGATTCAGTCCAGTAAATTGCACATATCACGCCCATATTTGGGTTTCCATAATTGAAAGCATGCAGCACATTCGGCATGTGTCGTAAGTAAGGCTTTGCGTTTCGTGCAGTACTGGCACGCCATTTCCTGCGGTTTAAGATCAGTTTGCCAGAATGCTCATTAAGACAGGAAGTTTTTTTTTATGTGTATGTGTGTGATTTTTTTTATATTTTTGCCCACATATGAATCATAGTGTCCATCTGTAACAATACTGGGGACCCTTGCCGTAAAAATTGCTCCCAATACCTTGTGGTTCTGGTAGGATGTCACGGAGATGAAGGCGGTTTCGTGGAAGACGTGAGTACAGTACGCCGTGTTCTTGGAGCCGAAGGCGTTGTTTTCGTCCGCCTTGACGATGTGCAACCTGGGCTGGTACTTGTGCATAGAGTTGAGAATGATCTGCGGGCACACAGAAACAGACACATTAAGCAGGAGCCCAAGACACCTTCCACACAGCTCTCTGAAAGAGTGCCTGTGCTAGCATATTTGTGCTCAGCCTTTTTTTTTTTTTTTTTTTATCCGTCAAGTTGACCCCTGGATTCTGTTGCCAAATGGTGTCACTGCCTGGGTTTGAATAGCCCCACAGTGTTACTGTAGTGGTCAGTTTTTCCACGAATCACGGTGCAGGTAATTTACCATAATAAGTTACGACTCCAAAACCTGAAATTCTTGGCCAAATGTTGTAAATCTGTGTGATGCATTGAATCAATTCATTGTTTCTTAAATGCCATAATCCATACTATTTCTTAAGTGTAACACACTACAGAACAGTCTCTATATTTGGATCTGGTATACTTTAATTTTGTATTTGAATGATTCTTTAAACACCGTGTCCTGCTTATTTTGAATTTATTTTAAATAGTATATCTCATACATTTTCGATATTTCATTCAGCAGTTTATGTTTGGTGCACAGCTAGGACTTCAGGGTGCTCGGAGCTGCCTTGTGTTCGCAGCTCACTGGAGCGTTAGGCCAGGGTCATCCCCAGCACAGTTCTGTCAGGGGCAATGAATGTCAGGTCCTCCCCTCTCCTCACCTCACCCTCGCTGGAGCCCCTCTCCCCCTCCCCATCCAGACTCCCCAGCCACATGGAGCCGGCTCCTCGGCTGGAGAGTGCTGTCTCCCCTAAGAGGAGTCAGGAGTGACAGGGCACGGAGGGCACGGGCAGGTTAAAGCAGAGGCCAGGCCGGCCCAGCGCTGCATCGGGGGCAGACAGAAGCCAGGGTGGGGAAGGTTGGATTGGAGGGAGGGGGGGTCTGGGTCAGCCAGGCCCTTGGCGGGCTGACTGGAGACACACATCTGACCTTTTGTCTGCTTGTCTGTCTGGTGTCTTTGAGGTAGTATTTATGGGGCAGGTGATACAAAAGCAGACAGACTAATTGTATTGATCAGGGAGCTTCTGCCCGTGTCAGAGCCGAGGCAAAGCAGACACTGCCTTTGATCTCTTTTGTTCTTTGGCACCCCTGATTTAAAAAATGTCGCTCTGATCCGAGATCAACAGCGGTGGCTCAATTAAACAGCAAGGAACCAACCCGGCTTGCACTAATTCACCCTTATCTGCCTATCCTGTGTGTGTGTCAGCCCAATCCTACACCGACTAACACTAGGCTCGTAAAGGAGAGGTCGAGGGTATATGGAATATCAGCGCTGTCATCAGGCCAACAGTAGCAGAGGAGGCTGAGATCAGAGATATTTTTACTGCTGATGATGAGCAGAGGGCCAGCCTGGACGCCTAGAATTAAAATGGCTTGACGTCAGACTCCAGGCAGTTTGAGGCATTTTATATCCAGTTTCGCAAACTTGTGGATTTAAAGAAGTTTGCTGGAGTTCAAATATCATGCTGCATCTAATGTTCGGTTTGTGTTTTTGTAAGCAGGATTGTGCAAAACCCACTAGGCTGATTTTCATGAAACTTGCTGGAGGGGTGTAGCATGGGCCAAGGAAGAGCCCTTTCAATTTTGGAGCTGAATCACGGGCCCACGGATCCACAAATAATTTTTCACTTCTGTTAACAAGATGAGGCATTTTGTCTTGGCAGAGATCCGAATGCTAGTTTGTACACACAAGTAAGACACAAATAGACCATTACAAAGTATTTGTTAGTAATGCAAATTACAAATATTACTCAACTTGATATCAAGATTTTAAGGAAAATGTATTTCCTAATTTACAGCCTCTGTATCAGAAGACTCCAACACTAAAAGTAAGAAACTAGCAATGATCTGATTTGCATTCTGCACCAATGCTTCGGTTCAGCGTGTTGCATGTTCGTGCCTGTTCTTCAGCTCCTGTCACCAGTAGGCCCACTGTGCGACTGGTGTTGGGTGTAAAGGCTTGCCGCAGTGGCCTCAGTGCCTTGGTGTAGGATGCTCTGCAAAAGCCCTGGCGCCCCTGCTGGTGTGGGCGTCAGCCTGGCTTAGCTGGCCTCTCCCCGGCCTCATTACTCGCCCTTGTCACATCGCAGGCACTCGACTAATCCTGACAGGCAGACCCAGCGCTGATCCGACAGGTTATGAACCTAATGAGCTCGCCCTGACAGGATGACTTCAGACAAGCAATCCCAGGGTCCCTCTGGGCGGCACTGCCACGGTCACACTCTTCACCTCTCCCTCTCTTTCTCCCTCTGTCTCTCCCCTCACCCTTTTCTTTCTCTCTCGCTATTTCACTTTTTCTTTCACAGTGTCTTTAGAATTTTTGTGATTTCTTGGAAGGGATTATTTCAATTTTATATATTGGATTCCATGTAGGCCTGTGGTGTATTAGACCATATATGCCTTTTGAATAGACATCATAGCAGACTGTCAGATCAATACACTGTATGTAGTTCAATTTGAAAGATGATCTTTAATTTTTTTTTTTTTTTTTTTTAAACCTAGCTAGGTTTTAAAAGAAAGCCAGGCACTTTATAGTAAAATGTGACAATTTCTTCCCGTCCTATCAGATTTGACCTCAACTTGTTAACACCCTTTTTCACTTGTCATTCAAGTTATTCTGTTGACTGCCTCTTGAAATTTTGCTAAGGTCGAGTGCAGCCATTGTTTCTAACCACGCAAGGCCCTATGACATGGATGTGGCCATTCCATAAAGCTGTTGATTCGTATTCCCAACACCATACATGGCAATATCCGGGGGGGTCAGGCATGAGAACAGAGGTGCATTCCAACAAACCACTTAGAAGTCATTAAGCGTTAAATCTTTCAATAAAAGTCTTTTACAACAAGCACTTTTTGCCCATTATTCAAAAGTATACTTAAACAAAGCCAGTTGGCTGTGGAACAACGCCTTGTGTTCTCTGCAACAAGTTGACAAGAATATGAAAATGCTTGTTGTTTTTCTATTATTATTATTATTATTATTATTACATTAAGTTCAATTTACACGTCATGGGACTCAAACATTATTGCGAACACTGATTTTTCACCACGAAATAGTTTTGTGTTTCTAAAATGAAACGATTTAAATAAGCTAATGGATCTGACCTCACTTCACCTGACCGCCGCTGAATTTCTCAACCAAGTGGTAATGACTCCACTGGCAAACATGTCTGCTGGTGGAAATAACTGTGGGAATGTGCACATTCGTACTCCCTTCCATACTATGTATATAAGGCACAGTACATCTCTCAAACTACTCATCCATTTACTTTTGCTGAAACAGACAAATAGGTTGCACGGTCACTCACGTGGCCAAAAGGGTCCAGGTGGTTGTTGGTGAGCTTCATCTTCTGGAAGGAGACCAACTGCCGCATCCAGTGAGACCCTGTGGCTGGGGAGTCTGGGTGCACGTTCAGCCGTCCAGGCATGGCCGGCTCTGCCTTCCCAGCCACCATCCTGGGGAAAAAAACAGAGAGAGGAGGTGAGAGTCATGCGCCTTAGTGAACACAGGAGTTCTCATATTAGGCATAGCCAGGAATCGATGTAGTCTCTCCGACCACCGCCACCACAAGATCGTGTCCGAACCCAGAGGTATTTTTCATGGTCACGCAACAACCATCAATTTCACTGCTTGGGAGGCTGGTTTTATACACATATGGATATTAATGATATGTACAGATTGTGTACATTTTTTGCCAGTCGCACTATAACAATAGCTCCTTGTGGCTGGGGGTGGCTGCTTGGAACGCAACATCACTCCTAATTATGTGCCTCCTAGGTGTTGCTGAGAAACTCCAGGCCCTTGCTGGCAATGGCAAAAAATTCCAGGCCATCCCACAGATCTGAGAGGGGAAAATGGCCATATAATTAATTTTGAGAAATGTAAAGGGATTTTTCTTTTTTTTGTTACTGAGGGTTTTGTTGGCATTACATATTGTTTTATTTGTAGTCTTCACTGGAAAAATTCAGCCTATTCTTTTTGCTCAGTGCCCGCACAGTGCCCGTCTCATGGTGTAGCTTGCGGTGAACGGTCACAGAGAGGACAGCGTGAATCACCCAGCTGTTTTAAGCCCATTGGTTTTGACAGGCCACTTGCCAGTACCCCGAAGTAATTAACTGTGTGCTAATGACAATCCACAGCCACAGCTAGCATAGCAAAGGGTTGTTTTGTGGCTGTCGAGGGAGGAGAGAAGTTGGGCTAATAAACACGGACAGAAAAGCTTAATTGATTAGACAAGCCTGGGCTCTAAGAAACAATTTTCTCAACTCTGGTGCTCTTATGATATATTTATCTTTCTTTACAGTGATGGATCACTTTATTCCACTTTTCACGATGAGTTATCTGTACTTACTTTTTATTCTTAGTCGTCTGGATGATAGATTTGACAGGAACCAATTCACAAAGTTGAATCACAAAGAGAGAATTATGCCTTTGCTTCTGCCATTGGCAGTGAACACAGAACTGGGGAATCGCTGTACGTGAGTGCATAAACTAACATCACGTCATCACAACGCACAGGGTAATTTGTGTTCACACGCTGCACAAACATAATGAAGTCACAGCCTGTGTGTGGGTGTGTTTATGTGTGATAGCGATGGAGAATTGTGAGACCGTGAGCCTACAGGGACAGGCCAGCATCACCACAGATTTAGCCAGACTAGCATCAGCCAGTCCCCAGCCCACTCAAGACAAAACTTGCTGAGAGCAAAAAATGTCCTCTACACTACAGTGACTTCTCAAAGATAGTTAGTGATCATTTTCATGTGTTACTGGGTTGGGCTGGCGCTCAAAAACTGCATTCCTAAAACGCTGCTCCTTCACTGTCCCTCCACACACATTTTGCACGGTACACAGGATAAAATCGCCACATTACGCCACAGTTACAGTTATACATGGTGGTATATGTGTGTGTCCTACATGCGTTAAACAACATGCAGAAATGCAGTGCAAATACATTCAGTTTCAAGCAAAAATACAAGTTTGTCATATTCCACAGAATTCTTCTTGACTGCTCCCTCATGCCTCATTCACTTCATATGTCACACATCACTCAAGTGCTCATTTGCAGACAAAAATGAACAAATGGTTTAGTAATAATAGTCCAAACTAGAGTTTAGCGCTCTGTTCCCACCAAGCAAGGTGAAGGCAGGTATTCCCTCAATGCTGTAGACACTGGGTGGTGTTTTACATGTCCCATACTCACCATTTGTTATCGCAGAATTTGTAGCGGTGATCATCTGCAGGAACGATGTCGGTAAGGAGGATGTATTTGGTTTTGGGGTTCATCCCAGTGACCTTCACCTTATAGCTTGGGAACATCCTCCTAAGGCAGATTAAGTAGTGTTAATACTCTACGAACATATATGTCAACAAATTAAGGAGTGTTAATACTCTTTGAATATACTGTATTTGTCGACAAATGAAGTAGTGTTAATACTGTAAGAATATGTCGGTTGGAGTATTTTTTATTCTCACATTTAAAGTGTTTTACATTCTGTGTCCTCATCATCAGAATGTGATTTGTTTTTTTTCAACCTAACCGTTCTGTGTGAATAAAGATTTCTTGATGACAAAGTATTTAGTAAACAACTGATGTTCTGCAATGACATCAGCAAATGCTTTGTTTTTGTTGCCGTCTTTACACGTGCTTCTCTGTTTGCTTAGTTATTTTTGCTCCTCCAGGTTAATGCCCATAATGCATCCTCCTCAAACTACGCAAAGAAGATCTGAGTTTTGCTTGAGATGTCCAGGCAGCAGCTTGAACAATGACAGTAAGGCAGGATAAGACCTTCTTAAGAGGTCTTACTAGAGGTTTAAGCAGGTTTCAAGTGTACGGACATCGCAGGAAGTGTTTGCCGCGAGCAGATGAGCCAATGATTAGCGGTGAGATAGCAGCTCAACCTGTCCTGGAACACAGATAAGTCTTCCGAAGACGCACAGGTCACGTCATGGAATCACTAGGACAGAATCCCCTAAAGACATGAGTTATTCTAGAGGACTAGCGGCACAGCACTTAGCACTCCTGAACATCTCCTTAGATGTGGGATCTTTCTGTGAGAGACAATCTGAGAGAATTTGAATTCAAACGAACGATAAATATATAAATGAAAGGCAGACATTTTAATGTACAGTAATAATAACCCCATGTACAGGTTATGTACATGTATGGAGTCCTGCTTTGGGCCTGTTACTAATTTGCTTGTAGGCAGACATATATTTTTAGGGATTGACTCTGTTAAATGTGGGAATGCCAGTTTTTGCTCGTCTACAAGAAAGGCTAGGATGACGGACAGAATATGCTAATATAGCAGACACGGTCGTAAAACACATCAATGGGGGCTACCTTTGGTAACCTCTTCCCGAAAACAGCTCATCCCATCTGCGTCAAAGCAGGTTGCAAAGGGAACATGCGCCCTAATAAACTGTAAGTGCTTTTTAATGGCAGCAAGAATGCATAATAGTTTATACAGCCAACTTATCATAGAACCCTGGGGCATTCCATCACAGCACACTGCTTTATCTGGTGGTGCCTTTGCCAATAGGCTGTACTTACAGACTATGTCGGTAGACAAAGAATAGGCTATACAAGGTTCATGACCAGCCATGACTGTATTTGAGAGTGTGCATCTTCAAAGGAATTTGGTCTAGAAACAGGCATGCAAGGAACACCTGAGGTAAGTTACAGCTAATGCTGTGAGATATTGGGGATTGCCAAAGAGGGGTAATCTCCGTCTAACGTCTGAAATCCAATAACGGTGCGACAATGCCCACGCAGGCACTATAATCTGCGGAGAACACAGGAAACAGGCCTCACCACTCAGCCTGACACTGGCACACTGTTAGCATGACAACGGCTATCTCCTCAGATCTCACATGACAGGGGTCAGGATACAGTATCCACAGCTGCATTCTCCATTTGTTGCATTTGGGAAAGCCAGATTGTTGCAATAAAGTATGTATGTTAAATCCCCGGATTTGGACGGAGCTCAACTAGTGAAAAAGTCTGTGGAAACCCTATGTATAGTCTCTTACGTATTTCTGTAATAAGAATTTTGAAATTAATTTGAATTTTCAAAAAAGGTGTCTTGGCCTGATCTGTGTAACTTACTTAAGGATGTCTCAGTCTGAATTTATGCGACAATGTATCTTCCCGTTGTGAATGGAGCAATGTGTGTTTACGTGATGAATACTGTAGCTACATTACTGTTGCAATCTAACCCTGTATAAATAAATGCCAAGATAAGTCTAAATGCAAAACACTTGGTCTATTATGTCACTGTTGGATACAGCCAAGATGTCACACATACTTTTTCGAATTTTTATTTACCGCTTGCAAGTTTTAGTGAAGGTCCAAAAAGGCTTACAGACACTTACTCTGCGTTTGCTTTAGAAATAAATAAATACTGGTGACGACGAGAGAGACAAAGTATGAAACTATTCTCTTAAAGCACAGAGGAATGCCTATTCTTCATGCTGAGGCCGCCACTGCACTTAGTCCTATCCCCAGTAGATCACATGGCATGTCTAATAGGATCTCTTAGCGGCTCAGCCATCCTGACGCTTCCACCCATAGGTAGCTAGCTGAGGAAGCACCGAAGAAGCAGCAGCCTCAAGCTCTTTTCTTCCCTGAATGGTCAAGGTTACCATAGAGCTATGGACAGTACCCATTTTACATATTGAATTATCAGACATAGAGAGTCTGTTCCATCTTATTTACATTTTCTCCTCTCTCAACTCAACTTTTTGTCTTGTTTTGCATAACTCAATGAGATCATGGGTGGCAGTGTGTTTCAGTGGCTTTTGCATCAGCATATGCAGGGTAGAGTGTTGAGAATGAGAAATAGGGACGTCATATCACTGTCGGCATCCACACGCACACACGGAGAACCAGCTGTTTCTCTTAGTTCTCTCTCTTCCCCTCGCCCTGTGATTCATCCTGTCCGAGAGGAGTCCCCCCCCCCCCAGCGCCGGCCAGATCAAACGCCTGCACCGGATGATGGAGCTTCAGGAGCCAGGGAGACGCCGGCCAACACCAGGCGCCATGCTGCACTCGTCACAAACGCCACCGCCGAAGCAAGGCCTCACGGCCCAGGCCCGTCCTCAGAGCAGCGCCAGGCTCCGAGGAGGGGGAGGGGTCACAACAATCTCCCATATATATCATAAACATGGCAGTCAGTCTCTATCATAACACACGCATACACACATACACACCCCCCCACCCCCCTGCCTCCATTTCACACGTGCCACCCTAGAGGTACAGTGTGCACTCTCTCTGAACCTCTGACTGACACATTTCTGTTCCACACAGCGTGACCCATTTTTCCTCTCAACAGACAGCGCAGGAAAACAGAATCTTACATGGTAGCTCGCACAAGGACATGTTCTATCAACCTTTTTTTTTCTAGACTTGATTTTAAAAACCCAGTCTTTCATTTTTTCATGCGCACATAGATTAAAATGTTTACAAGGACATTTTTTATTCTCACCTAGTTATTATTCGGTTACAGACATGCATGTTTTCTGCTCTGGCAAATTCATTAACAGACCCACTTCTGTTTGCTGCTGGGACGAGAATAAGACGCGTCGCCAATAAGGCCAATATTATATACACAGTGCAGACACCGAGCAGTCAGCGAAGGAAACCTGACTCCCTGCTACTGAGCTCGAATACATCATCTTCCGTTTCCATAGGAGCAGTCATAGTGGCAACCTGCTGAGTTTTTGACAAATTGACGGCTGGATGGACAGCATATTAATATCCATACTTATGTCATGCAAAATATTTTGGAAGGAGATCTTTTTGCGTTCCGCAGTTAAGATTGACATGAACAACTTCAACACTGATGACTTCAGTGGCCTGGAACAAGGCTAACGGTATGGCCGACCTGCTTAGGTGCTGCCGACTGTAAAGTCAGTCTCGCTTTCCCTGTGCAGCTGTGCACCGGAGCACTGTTTGAGTGCTTCAAAGGCTTGAAAGATTCTCAGCGCACTCTATCAGTCCGACAGGGAGAAAAACCCATCTCTCACAGTGCAGCGGCATTAGAAGAAAAATGGCGGTGACCTTTTTACACTGAGCGCGGGAGAGCTCTGAGAACAGCGAACTCAGGCTGGCAAAGTGGACTGACTCATACTCTGGTTAATGTCCGGGGTCCCACTCCTAATCCACGGCCCGCATTAAATCTAACACACGGGGCAGCCGTTTGTGTTTCCAATTAAATATTCAGCGCTTCAGGAATTCAAACCCCACTTCTCAGTGCTTAGATGGACAGACTAACTCAGGCAAATTACTAACAATGTAGCAATAAGTCTAAAGCAGATATTATAATTGCTGTCAGCGCTACTGCTGATAGGCTTGCTGAAAGAAATGGTGGTGGTGATGGATATATTTGACAGAAATGGTCGGGGCTGGAGTGTCGTAGCTACTGCTCACGATGGTGTTAGTTTCACATGAGGCGCTGTCAGAAAGAACACACTCTGAGACACAAATTGCCCCCCCTGTGCTCACCTCCCGGCTTTGGTTATGATCATCTCGGTTCCTGCCTCATGGAACCTTTTCCACAGTTCTCGTTCATGGAGGATCACCTTGATATTCTCTATGCTCTGGTAGCACAGGAGACAGAAGAAAAAAAGGCTGTGAATGTTTGGACACCACAGTGGATTCTGGTCATTTAGTTCAGCCATGTCCTTCAGTGTTTTACTCTCAGTTAAAAAAAAGAACAGCTTCACAGATGAATTGCATTTGTTATTTCATCATATCAACCAGACTAGAAACTTGTGCCAACAATTCTGCGTTCCAAGAAGGAACTCAAAGTTTTGTTTATTTCACTGAAGCAATGGGGTTGGTTAGCAGTAACTTAAACACAGCATCCATAAAGCATTAGAAAGATATTCATAAAGGCGTATACAAGTTATATACTCATAAAGTGCCACAATGTTATAGTATAAGCTCTTATTGCTTGAAGTATCAGAAAGCATAAAGTTTATTTAACCTCTTGGCACTGATCTTTGCCATCTATGCCTTATGTCAAATGCTCTTTATTCACCACATGCTCTTTAAGGAGCCAACTGACTTCATACAAGGTTCCATAATAATAGTTGAGCAGGGCATCAGTGCAGTCCTGTCTATTAATACATAGCTATTATAGACTTTTATCAGTGGCTATGATGCATTTTGATGAGGATACTGGGTTTAAGTAAAGCGTATCCACGGTTTACCTAAAACAGGCATCCACAATGCATTTTATAAATGTGTTTGTGGAGCTTTATAACATATTAATAACATATTGTTATGGTTGACATATGACACAATGATTTAAACAAATGAACAATCGTAATAGGTCATAGAATGTTATAACGTAAGAGTATAATACTTAAAACATAAGGTAACACTTACTTACTTACTGCTGATATTAACAGGATAAAACAAGCGTTATAATAGTGCCTTATGTTACTTTGTCCTAAAAGAATTAACATTCGAGCCGTAAATGTGCATGTGTGGACTTCTGAGCTATTGTAACAGTTTTGTCATATGTCACCATTTACAAGAATGTTATAAATCTTTTCAATTCAATCATTTAAGGCTTCCACTAGCCTTGTAACTCCTGCTGTGTTTGTTACCTGATCAGGCTCGCTGTTGCTGGGGATGCTGGGAGTTGTAGGCAGACCCATGTGCGCGGAGTCAGTGGTGAGCTCAGGAAGCCCACTTGGCTGGGCTGCATTCACAGCCTCATCCGTCACAGCTGAGGCCTTCTCCTGGAGCATTTCTGCAAACATTACAGCATTCATTAAACATCAATATTCCATAAAGCCGTTACATCAGAAATGTGGGTAGAATGTGTGCATGAGTACACACACATCCACCTATGTCAAACCTGAGCAGATCTGAGAATGACAATATGCAAATAAAAAATCTAACCGTTAAAAAACATCTAGCACATTGACATTGTATTGGTTCACTGTACTAGCCGCAAGTCTGTTAATAATTATATTTCTTCTAATTCAACTCGAAAAGATATAAAGATATTTCACCTCTTACATTTGTGATGTAAATTTTTTTATAACTGTATAACACTCAATTGTTGAACAAAAAGGACAACTATAATGTAAATATACAACCGAGTACGACAATGCCAGGGTTGTGTATATTTATATGGGGGCAGTACCGAACCAATAGCACAAGGATTTTAATGTCCTCTCCTGTATAAAACTAAAATGTACAGATACTCTGAAATATTACTTGGAAAAAAGTGAATAATTACATCATACCATTTTATAATTATTATGAAAACAGTGAATAGGAGCATATTAGCTTTGCTGATTTAATTTTAAAATGACTTAAATCCTGAAAAAACATAATGTGAGTATATCCTAACATCTTTTCTAGATAACATAAGGGAAAGGCTCTCTGAAAAGATCATGTTGAATTTGTAATATCTGGTATCAGGAAGGTGTCTTTGGAAAATTAAGAAATGGTAGTTAAGGTAAAAACACATGTCTTCTAAAATATTTGTACTTTATAAGACTATATATCAGACATGGTATGTAAATCATATAATATGTGAACTAATCCTAGTTTATCTCTCCTACTTAACATCTCTAAGTTTATGCATTATGGAAAGATTTGAAAAGTCTCCATTTTATTATAGCTACTGTATACCTAGGCAATTAATTAAAATCAACACACCAATTTGCACAAGAAACCACAGCAATTTCCCCCAAAAATATGTTTAAAACATGCTTTTCGTTGTCCTGTATCATGTTGGGTATTTGTTTTCGAAAATACATACTTTTGGACACTGCATAATGTGATAATTATTTTAAATCAACTCTCAGTATGATTAACCATTTTTCTTTTGGTGTTATGTACCGCCTTTATTGAATTGTTTATAAATTCCAGAGGTTTTCCCTAACATTAAACCTTTGGAAGGATGTAACCAAATGAAATATATAAATATACACAAGCCTATGAAAATGCTGTGATAAATGTGTGCATTTGTATGTTTTCGAAATCAAAAGATGTCCCATGTGGTGCACATATGTTGGAAGCGAAATACGGCTGATATGGCAGGGAGGACTATCGAATTGAGATTTATATTTAAATTCCTCTCAACATGGAGGACTGAGGCAAGCACTCTTTGCATATAAAATACATAAATATATAAATAATGTGTTGCCGACAGGCAAATTTAATGTGACCTACATTGATGTTCACAATCCAGCATAGTACAAAATTCCGCCATGTTTTTTTGCTGTGGCCAAAACCGAGGCCAAACCTTTACCACTGCCAAATTACTTTTTTCTTCAAAATATAGGTTGTTTTAAAGAGGTCTCTAAAGTTTGTATAAGTGGCTTGTCTTGGTGGTGATGGTATTATAAAAACCAAGGTCCACTTTATGTTTTATAATTGTTAGCCTTTCTCATATTTCTCAGACAGATAAGAAATATCACATGAGGTAAACATTTTTTGAAGTAAAGCTCATGGATCGTAAACATAACCTGACCTCGAAATTCAAGGGATTCCCATCCATTGGCTTGACCGAATTGTTTCATTAAATATTTAGACTACCAACAGTACTGCACCCAGGTTTTATGTAACGAGGCTAAACAGTGGTGCCTCCATTAAGGAAGGTCACCAATGGAGCCCCTCTCTCACGGTCCTGTCTCCCTCTCTCTCTCCCTTCCTCTCTCTGTTCTCATCACATGAAAAGGTACGGAAGGCCTGAGACCTCTGTCCGCATATTCCACTGGCTTCAGACACCCACGAAATATCCACAGACTCACTCTCACATCCACCGGACCTGCTCTCATTTTCCTGCATGTGCCCAGTTTCTTTTCTAATCTCGTGCACGTAAACAATGTGAGTGCACGCTCTTGAGATAAAAGGAGGCAAGCGGCATTCCGTGTAAACTTGCACAGACATTTGCAAAGCCTAATAAAGATAAGAGCTGACAGCCACAGTGAGGCTGTTGCAGATCAGCCGGGGCTTTTCTAGTTGTAACTGTGCCTTTCACTCACTCTGTTTAACTAAGCACAGTGAACGAGTGCTGTGTTTATATCTCTGTCACTCGGGACACATAATCCACTAAACTATGCATGGCAGACACTGGTCTCTGCATACTGCTCTTGGGTGAAAGCTCTTGTCTGTGTTCATACGGCCTAGGACACCAAAAGATGGCCATGACGGTTCTTTCTCGAAGATGCTTAAATAATGATTTGGAGAAGGGTAACAGTAGGTATAATTCTGAAGCTAAAGATTGAAGGCGAACAGCCTATAGTATGTTAGTTAACTCTCTGAAAACTGGACTAAACTGCTCTCGTTATCGACAGGAACAATGGATACATTTCAGTCCTCTTTCTCCTTCGCCCATTTGGTATCTGGCCTAAATGTGCAGGTATGATGCATGTTATTGAGACAGCTATCATAAATTTCACCATGATCGGCCATTTTGTGCGGCGCTTATGCACATGGTGCTCTTTTGCACAAACGCAGGTCCCGGATGTCCAACAAGACTGAATGTCAGCCTTTACGTCTGAAGTGAGTAAAGGAAACTTTGCTGTTAGGTCCTCGCTGCGGCCATAACTGTGTACCTTTAGAACTGCACGAGGCCATCCACTCTCTCCGAGTTGGTCTACATCCCCCAAGTCAGAGAGGACCTTCAGAAACAATGTATTACTGAAAGGCTTTCGTAAACAGCTAAGACACAAACACCAGGCTTGCCATGTTTCATTACATCTTCAAAACAGTAACAAATGAATGTTCTAAATGCACTTTCCCTGTTTTATAAATCTGTTTTACATACTATGATTGGACCCACGCGGATATTATCTGGGATTGTCAGTGTACTATTATGCCCATCTGATTTCCAGTTACAAAGCCTTCAGAGGTGCCTGTCTTCTAATACAGTTCCGTCTCTGATAACATATGTTTTGAAAAGGCGAATTGGGCCTGTCTTATAAATTAGGCCTGTTGGAGAAATAACAGCTCAGTTTTTGGAATCTGTCTGATGTTTCGTTCATACTCTACAGGTATATTTGCAATAACCAGACAACTTGTCACCTTTACATTAGAAAAACATTAAGGTTGCTCATCTATTATTTCATAACAGTCTAATATTGCGATTACTCCACATTTCAGACTCAATAGTAAGATATATAAAGTGCAAAAACACCTTCACTTGCATGACATATGTAGAATATTTTTCGAGTTAGTTAACATTAAATTATTCTATAGTTGGTTCTTTGAACAACAACAATATTTCGTAACATACCTTAAAATAAAGGTAAAACAAGGCATAAGTAATGAAAATAAATAACATTGCCAGCCTCTGAATGAAATTAAACCCTGTTTTCATTGCGCCAGACAACTGGTATTAAATTAGGCTACACACGAAAAAAAACATAACATATTAACATAATTTAGGTATGAACGAAAAAATAGCCTAAACTGAGATTCTAACCAGCTGTATTAGATCATTTACCGTGACCTTTCACACTGGTTTGTTGAAACTTAGTTGGAAGTAGACTATACACAGAAACTCTTTATCGATACATTACTTCCTAGCAACTGAAATGATACTCGACGACAAACAGTAGCCTACGTTATAAACAGGATGTGTGACGTTAAAGTGAATATAGCTCTGACCTGGGCTGCTACTAATACGTTAATTAAATTGAGAGTGATAAGATAAACTTCTCCCTTAATCGCATTAACACACAGCTTGTTAGCTTACGCACCGTAATACGCGTGACTTCGTTTAGCCTTAAAAAGCATTCCAATTCCACTCAAGGTGAAGGGTATCGTTTTAAAGTTACCTCATGAAATATTATGTGCGGAAATCCTCCATATCTTTCCCAACGACAATATTCTGTCCTTACCCAGGTTAGGGCAGGAAGTTACGTTCCAGTGCGTCGTGCGTCGTTACAGCGCTGTTGGTTTGCTCAGCATCTTCTGTTGATAGATTTGTTTATCTGTGCATTATAACGGCTTCGGCGATCTCCCGTTACGCATGAACTGTCGTGTTAACCCTGGCGTAGATCTGATGACGAGTAAGAACAATGCTCTGCGTCCTCTGCACAGTGTGAGCTGGGGGAACCCAGATCGTAATGTTTTCTAAGAACCACAAAAAAAGAGAATCTGTTCAACCCCTTGATTTGCTCAAACACCAGGACGAATTACTTGGCTCATTCCACTCCGCTCCCTCCTTCCTTTCCTCTCTCATCTCCTTGCTGACGTTGCTCTCGTGTAAAACACCTACACAGTTCGATGCACAGACGGCCTTTCACAAGTCCAAATAACGACGACAACGGATTCTCATCTGGCGTGGAGAGCTAATATTAATCGCAGCACAACATCTGACATTTAGTCAATCCCATCTCCTCCCTCGGCCAATGCCTCATGGCAGAGGCTACATTTCAAACCCACAAGCATCTCCAAGTGCCTGTCTCATAATGAATGTAGGCTATGACTTTTGTGTTTCAGACAACATTTTGAATCAATTTATATTCCCCTAAGGTTTGAACAATTCTAAAAACATTTGACATCTTTCACTTTTGAAGCCTACATTTCTGATACACTCATGTTTTATTATTGCATTTACCTCTAATGGAAATTGTGTCCAGGTCCTTGCCATCTGGGTTGAGTCCTGTGGGGTTATGTGACAATTCTCCCATTTCTTATTTCCGTTAGCTGAATGGCCATATGAGTCTTCTGCTATATAGCATGTGGTTGTTTTTTGAGGGGTCAAGCGAATTGTGTTCAAACTCCTCTACATTTTCCTTGAAATATGGTTGTGGTTTTGCAGTAAATGGGTCGAAGCGTCAGGCTGAGAGACCTATAAATCACCTGAAGAATTTGGAGGGCCGGTGGGGCTTTGACTTATATCTGGTGACATGACCAAATGAACGGTAACAGCCTAAACATCCTTTTAGTAACCGTTTGTCATCCGGGGCAAGGTGTTTTCAAAACCATTTCTCAATCATATTTGCCACATGATTTCATGCGCCCAGTCAGAATACTCTAAGGTGTGATAGAAGGCCATCGATTACAACAGGCCTAAGAGCACGACCTGGCCCAGCTGTGGCATACTTTGAGCATCGAAGCAAGGCTATAGGTTATTAGTTTTTACCAATTTCAGGGTGACTGTAGACGTTTTGTTTTGGAGAGGGAGGCAAAATTCAGGATATTTAAACCCTACACTAGTAACATAGACTTCTTGTTCCATGAAAAGTTGACATATTTACCATACCCTAACATTACAAAATCACTAGTCTTTTTATTTTTGAGGATTATGCTTTTGAGTTTATTCTTGTGAAGTTATTATTTATGATTTTTAAGTTATTTATTTTGTTATTATGATTATTTTGTTATTATGATTCAATAATTTTCATAAAGGCCTACTCTGAATTTGAACTATTGTGATGTAGCCTATCCTATGAAACATTAAACGAATTTTGCAGTAAACCTTTAGTAGTGGTAAAAATACAATTATCATAATTATTATTATTATTGTTGATTTTGTTATTGTTATGTGTCTCAGTTTGTCGATATTGAATGCTGAGAAAGATATCCATCTGGCGTGGCCTAAATAACGAATAGCCAAGATAATATGATTGGCGCCAAAAACAAAGAGAAAGCGACAGGTGTGGGTCCGTGAGGCCTTTTTGTGCCGACAAACTATGTATCTTCGTATTAGCTTACTTAACTTAAATTAGTCAGTCAAAATAACGAAAGTTTGTTCTCCGACCAAACAGCAAAATATGCTGTCTGTGGTATGGTCTAGCTCACTTTGTATCTGTTTAGACAACCCAATACGTAAAACACCAGAATAGAGTGTTTAGTTAACAGTTTAAAAATGACCGAACGCTGTTCGTTCCTGTAGCCTACGCTGTACAATATACAGTTTTGTTGCAAGTATTGCCACTGTATTGAAGTTCTATTTATGTCGCCTATTTCTCGGCTGGTCGACATACAGTGAAATGATTGCCCGAGCTTCTCTCACCAGTTTATGCACAAGGCCACAAATGTTTGGAAATAATTAATCAACTCGTCTAAAACTCAATCTCCTAGCCTACACATAGTGTAGGCTACACTTAAACAACTTAGCGTGTTAGTCATATTTATGTTGTTGAGCGATGGTTCTATCCATGCATCTTCCTTGCATGCTTGGTTGATCACACATGATTAAAATAGTCGGCCTTACCTCTGCTTTATTGACGTGGTGATACCCGCTCTCTCGGCCTCTGCACTCCCTTAAAGACGGGCGCCTTTCTTGGGGATTTCACAAGCAGACACGTTATACCTTAGAGTGGTATAGAAGATGCTGCTATAAAAGGGATGAATTTTTTATAGGGGCTGAATTGAACTGGGTTTCTGAAAGGGAATTTAAACTTCACTCACTCCCACCATCACGTGGTACTGAAATTAGGAACAGGAGCTGGGTTCACTTGCTGTGACTTTTCTAGCAGGCATGGGTGTTGCCCAATAGAGCCGGGATACGCTGAGCTCTCATTAAAACATATCATAACATATCAACGGGTTTACATTAGTTGCATTTACACACACTTTTCGTTTCTCGATTTGCTATCCTCTTATACTAGATGTATTTTGACATCAAATCTGAAGTATCAGTGGCAAAATGAACAGAAGATAAATGATTTACGTGTTATTCCTGCACCTCACTAATTATTTCGAAAATATTCGAGACTTTTGGACAATTCTGGCTAATAACAGTGTGATAATATATGCCCCTGGCGACAACCTTACTGACCACCGCATTCAAAAAGAAGGCAAAGAGAAGATAAAATACGTGATTCATGACGTTTTAGAGTAGCCTATTTACACATTTCAGAAGTCTACTTACGTTCTTAAGGATATTTACAGCAAATAGTGAAGAAACGAACAATGTAACGATGCCTATATAGAGATTATTGTGAACTTTCACCAAAGCCTAAGCGGTCTAGACAAGATGTTTGCTGTTTAGTAAGCACATGGTAACATAAAAGTAGGGAACCGAGATTATAATGTTTATGCTTGTAGTGTCACAGACATATTAGGGATTTAACTACATAGACACACATAATTTACCCGACCCTTTATCTATTTTCCATTTTTATCTCAATTTACATTACTTCACAGAAGACTAATGATTGTTAACTATTCATAGTTGATATGGTGGGATTATGATGTTGTTGTAACCAGATACAAATATAAAAGCGTATTACTGTGTGGTAATCTGTTTAGATTGTAAAAAGCATTACAAAGCAATTTAGAATATATCCTTCAACAGATCCTTCAAAGTGTATTTCTTTCCTGACTGTATACCACTGAATATATATATAGTCTTTTTTACACCAAAAGCAGACAGGAGTTAATATCTTTCAGGGGATATTTTTTTTTCCTTTTTCTTTTCTTTTAAACTAAACTATAATTTCAAAGTCAAATTCAGAATATGCCGTGTTTCTATATGCTAGTTTAAAAGGATAACTTTCTTGAACAACAGTGGATGAAGTGGTGCTAGTTGACCTAAGGTCATTGCCTCAGCTAAATCATTCACCGGTGATTTACACAGAAGAGAGGGAAGGTTTTTCTTTCCTTAGAAAAACATTTTGCCTGTATAATTGGTCGGTGGGCAAGGGGTACTCTTGGCTAATAAACAGCAAAGAGAGGGATGTGTGTCATGGTGCATCCGTCTTCCTCTCCTTCCTTCTCTTTCTTTCTCTATCCCCCCCCCTCTCTCTCTCTCCTTCTCCTCTCTCTTTTCAACAGAACCCTGCTTCTGGGGCAAGGCTAATTTGAAGCCTGTATGGCCGAGGGTTGTGTTCTCCGGGCTTTGTGCTCGCTGCCTGGCTGCTGGCTTTTCTCACATCCAGCCCTGAATGCTGGAGCTGAACTCCTGCTGCTCCATAACCCAGCATCCCCCCTGAAGTCCTCAGAAAGCCTCCTGCCCCCTGTGTCACACGCTCTGCTGAGGGTGCATAGAGGAGATGTGCCGAAACGCAGACCAAACAGCCACTCACACCATCGCAGCGGCTGGTATATGCTGATGCACTCTGCAGCAGCAGCAGCAACACAACCGCCCCCACCCCTACCCATGCCACTGGACTGGTGCATTATGGGCAATGAGTGCCAGCAGTGTCCTGCTTGCCGTGCTGTCTGCCCATGCATGGGAAAAGAAGAGCAGAGCGGAGAGCTGGCAGCCAGAGTGCCGTCGGTCGAACAGCAGACATGACTGATTGAAGGGTTCAGCAGGCGAGTGTCTCCCAGCGAGAGAGCGAGAGAGAGAGAAAGAAAGAGCTGCTCCTTCGGGCTCACCATAACTCACATCCCCTCTTTCTCTGTGCCACCCGGGAACCTGAATAAACACATGTATGCAACGACAACAGCCATCAGTGCAGCAATAACAACAACAGTGCTCTAAATTAATGCTCTTTTTTCCTCATCACTCTCTGCCTGACTCACCCAGCTGATGTCTGATAATGACATTGCCCCTCAGGAATACATGGTGCCGACTGCAGAGCATATTCAGAATAACCATACACTTTGCCTGGTTGATTGAACTATTTTCTCTCTGATGCATGATCCAGTGGAAAACTTCAATTTAGTGTTTATAATTTTTTTTTAAAGAATTCAACGTGTTCCCTGGAGGAGTAAAACGCTGTTAACTATTGGTCTCCTTAAAATTTAAATACGTCAGAGGCCAAGTGCCACAACATTTGATTTAATGTCTTTAACGGAAATTTTTGAAGGATATGGAAACAAGAATTGCCTCTTGTCCTGTTACGCCAATGATCAATTGACATCCTTCCTCTTTGCACTCACACTATTGTTACATGTAGTCCTCCCCATCCCTCCATAGCCACTTCACTTAATACATACACACACTATACATTAGCAGTCCATACTTATACTCAGTTAGCTTTAAGTGCTTGAAATGTTTGAGATCAGCCGTGCTCATTGAGACTCTTTATAAAATGTGTACCATCTAGAACAGGACATGTTTATTTTTCACAGATATTTCTTTGTTGAGAAGAGCTAGCTTCAAATTCTGCAAGCTGAAAACTAACACACCCCTCGATTCCCACAGGCTAGCTTTGTACATATTTAGGCAGCCCAATTATAATACACAAGAGTGAATTGCCTGCAGAGAGAGGCTCCAAGCTCTAAGCTGCAGGGTTGACACTGTTTAGCCATGTGTGGTTTGGCCCTCCTCTTATATAACAATTTCGCTTTTTTTTTTTACCATATTCTTGCTTTTGTTTATCTCACGTTTTCCAAAAGAACATTTAAGAGAAGAATCTTGATTGTCACAAAAGTAACTGAGATTTCAACTTAGGGAGGGAGGGAGGCTGAAGCCAAATTGCTTGGTGGTTGGATCCCATCTACCTCTAAGTCTGATTATGCTGAGCATAATATATAACATGATAAAAAAGCATTTAAGTATGGTCAAAAAGCATTTGGTATGCTATCTTATCATAGCTGATGATGGCAGCAATTACAGTAGTATTGAGCATTTGTCATCATCTGTTGCAAGGGGTTGATGGCAACCCCCCCATTATCCTACAATATAATATAACTGATGATCCACAACTTGTATGACATAAACAGTTTGATGGGGCATGACAACTTTTGAAAACATCTCTCCATTGTAAACCGTGGTACTGGGATATAACAAGATGTGTGATCACCAGTTGAACCCTAAAGCATCTAAAGACAAGTATGCATGCCTTTCGATCATCCAAACCTTGACTTTCACACAGAGACACCCAACTCAACTAAATGTTTCTTGGTGTTTTGTGGGAACTTCATCAAGGGCAAAAATCTGCACATGTATCAGTCAGAGCGGTCCAAAGTCACTGATGTGTAGTTGTTTAATGGGAGAACGTGTGTTTGAAATCTGGAATTGTGATTGAAGTGGAAATCTGGTTCCAAAACATTTATAGCTCCAACCGACAAAAGGTGATCTGAGATTTGGTGAAGAAGTGAACTTATATTGAGAGGCAGATATCTTAATGTCTCATTACTTAGGTGATTTGGTGAAGAGGTGACCTTATATTGAGGGGCAGATATCTAAATGTTTGATTCCTTTGCGATTTGGTGAAGAGGTGAACTGATATTGAGCGGCAGAAACTAAATATCTCATTCCTTTGCAAAATGGCGCTGGGCCATTGTGATGCCGTGTGTATGGGACTCAACTCCATCCAGGGCTATTTTCTCTGATAACCGAAACCACGGGATCATAACCCTTGATTCGGTTGTGACCATTGTTCGTCTGGCGTTTACCGGTAGTATTTATTGTCAGTGTCAAGTTAATTGCTATTTTAGACATATTTAGTGTCTTAACCCTCGGTATTAGCCATCATGTGCCTCGTGGTTCAGAGGGCGGTCAGTCCAAATGGCGGCACTTGCAAACATCTCCACCATGGTCCTCTGATCCCACACCATGTGACATACGACATGGGACACGGTTGAGCCGTGCAACATCAGAAGCTCATAAATGCGCTCCACACGTTATGCATGGTGTGGGCCCAGACCTCCCAGGAAGGTTTTTTTTCCCCTTCTTAAATCCTCAGTCTTTATATTCCTCCCATGTCTGCTTTGGGAATGGGAAAACAAAGTTGAATTGCTTATCATTTAGAAAAACCTTAAACCCTTAAGTGGAGGCAAATCTTGCCAGTCTCGTTTAAAAGGCACCATATCCCTTCTGGCTTGTGCTCAAATGGGTAGGTTGGTTTTGAGAGGGGCCACATCTTTTTTACACAGTGCAGTCATACAAAGAAACCATTATCCTTCAGCTTAAAAGCCTTCATCAAAAAAATTTGAATCAAAAAAGCATAAGAAGTCTTTTAATGGCTAAATGTTACACTATATTTACTTTTATAACCCAAATGTAATATCTACATTAAAACAGCTGTTACATTTCAAAATGTTTCTATATTTTTTTTAAGGTGGTTTCCATCTATGCTTTCTTTGGGTCATTATGATTAATCTACGTTTTTGTAGCAATAAGTTATAATTTACAATTATATCGCACTTTTAAATTCCTCATAGAATTTAACTCACCCCACACTTTTGTTTGGGTTACTGAGGTAGTTTCAAAGTCATGATATTCTATAAATCCTTTGGCAATCTTTTCTATGAATCGAGTATCCATAATGTGTCAGCATGAATTTTGTATTAATGTGAAATGTTTCTAATGTTTAGAATGTACCCATAGTGCTTTGAAATGTTTGACACATGACCAGACATGAGGAACAGAGCATCAAATGGGAAGTGAAATACTTCTGATATAATATACCAGTTCATACTTTTACCAATAAAATAAATGTTTTTCTTTTTGAGAAGTTACGCAAATGTAAAATGTGTATTGATGCTTGCATAATGCTTGATGTTTGAAGTTGTTTATACTTCGTTATTTATGTAATTTATGTATGTATTTATGTCATATTAAAACATTTGCATAACTTATACCAACCAATTTCTTTTTGTCAGCTGTTACACATCTTCTAGTAGGTGCATAAGTTATAAAGAATGTGCAATACAACAGGAGTCAGATATCTAATAGACATAGTATGTTTACCTGTATATTAAGTGTCAACGTTCTACTAATCAATTACCACATCAAACAATAACCTCCACCTTATCCACAGGTGGTGTGTATCAGGAAAACATCATTAACTGGAGTTGTCCAGTTTGTGTTAATATTAGCCATTGGCTAACTCTTTGGTCATTCTGTGGTCTTAGACAGTATATGATTGAAGACAAAATATTAATTAGTAATAATGAATTCAGTCATTTTATGTATCTGTGTGTACGCTAGATGTTTTTTTAATCTATTCTGGGAAAAGTTTATAAACTTTCCCCATCATCATTATGTTGCTAGCACACTCATGATCGAACAAATGACTTGTAAATGAATATGGTCAACTTCTCAAACTGACCTCAGTCCATGTACAATGCACAGTGAATTAAAAATGACAGAAAATGGCTGGAATGGGGATGTCTAAGGAAAGAGAGCCGTAATGAATACTGAAAGGAACTACAGCATTTTTAGTTGCAGAAGGCAAAATATCAGCCTAGCATCTGTATCTATCTAGTATCTATAGCTATTTAAACATCTAAAACTTAATAAAAACTATATTTTTCAAAACCAGGATGTTTTTAAATGAACATCTTTTCTCATCTGTTTGTTAAAACAGTGTCTATATCTCTATTTGAAAATGTCTGTTGTCTGTTGTGCACGATCTGATCTGGATCTCATTACTGTATTTTACCACTGCTAAGTCTTGTTGACAGTATTTCTAAATAACATAATAAGTCATCAACCAAATACTTTTCAAAGAAACATCACATGCTACCTGTCTGCATTCTGTGAGAAGTGCTTGCAGATATAGGAGTGTAATGATCTGTGAACTGGTCTATTTGATTCAACGAAAAAGGATCTTCATCCAGAAATAAAATATGCTTCTAGATTCTTAGCTGTTAGTGTAGTCTGATTTTGGGCCATGTTGAAGTTCATGCAACAAGACATTCCTTTTCTCTTTCTTTGTATCTCTCTTTGTCTTACTGTGTGTGAGTGTGTGTACTCAAATGCATATGCCTTTGTATATGTATGTGTGTGAGTGTGTGTGTGTGTGTGTGTGTTGATACATGTCTGTGTGTGAGTGTGTGTACTCACGTGCATATGCCTTTGTATATGTATGTGTGTGAGTATGTGTGTGTGTGTGTGTGTGGATACATGTCTATGTGTGAGTGTGTGTACTCACGTGCATATGCCTTTGTATATGTATGTGTTGAGTATGTGTGTGTGTGTGTGTGTGGATACATGTCTATGTGTGTATATCTCAGACTCTTTTGTGTGAGATGCAGCCCCAGACGTGAGGCTGGTGAGGGGCTGGTGTGTTTTCAGAAGAGCCAGCGAGTTTAGTCTCCGACTCAACTGGGCCCTACAAACGCTTCGTCCATCATGACAGAGACTGTTAGTCTTTGGTAATCTCCAGCGTTCATCTCTCCGACCCGAGGATCAGCTGCGCCGTGCTGGGCTGTGGCGGTGGAGGTTGAGGAGGTTGGCAGGGTGGGGAAGGGTCAAATGATTTCTCAAGGGTCTGACACGGCAGTCCATCTTTACCCCCTGTTCCTCTCACCATGTTTTCACTTTTGAAACAACATGGTTTTACTTTGACGTGTGTGACTTCATACTATTGATATTGTGTTCTGTATGTAATGATACACTGAAGATGAGCCGTTAGAATGCTACTCTCTCTCAGAGTGATTTAAAGAGGGGAAAAAACCCAAATGGTTCACATCATGTGACACTGAGTCATTTTGCCTCCTCAAGATGTGTTGCTGAGGCTTCCCCAAATGACCTGTCACGAAAACCTCATTTTTATCACGACTTTGTTTGATTTTTTGCCTGATTTATTTGACAGTATTTTTAGTATTTGGTGCAGTGAACAGCTTGTGTGGAAAACTTGGGGACTCGAAGGGTGGTTTTTGCTTTTCTTTATTGGATGTAGGGCCGTCTGAAGAGTGGCATTCGCACTCCGAGCATCACCTTTGATCTGCCGTGATTAATTGTCCAGGCTGTCGCAGAACTGTCAAGCCGAGGGTGTGGAGAATGCGCCCCAACTTGCATATTCTCGAAATGAAATTCTGTCACAAATGGTCGAAAGAGTTCCATAACTCAAACACGTTGGCACAATCACTCAGTCCCATGGCAAAACAAAAAAAATATGACAAGGGCATAAAACTACTTCACTTTGGTAGCCTTTCATTATATCCCACAAGCCTTGAAATGGTCCTTTATGTCTGCTCACACAAGTGATATTTGTTTATAACTATTCTGAGGATATTTCCTTAACGTTCCATTTGTGAAATATAAGTTGAACTCTACTTTAAAGTGATTGTTTAATTAAACACTAGAATTTGGGATAATGCTTTACTAAATTAGAGTTATATTCGAATGATCTTAAAAACTGTGTAATTTTACAAGATTACAAGAATTACATAAATGTTATGTTTCCATTTGTAAACCAAAAAGTTTCCAAATCATGCTTTGCATTACGTTTTTTGAAAAGAGAATCGCTGCGCCATCTAGTGGTCATTATCTGTACTGGAAAAACTTTTTTTCTAATCTGTTACAGGTTGCAGAAACATTCCTTGCAAAGGTCATTCAGTATGTGATTTTAGCATGTATTATCATGACTTGAAATACAACATGACCATTTGTTGACAGGTGGAGCTGAATCCCTGCTGCCGTCCAGTAACACAGGTGGAAAAGCACAGTGACAAGATTCCAGTGAACCCAGTTAATATTAAATGTGGATCATCCATCTCCCTCTATCCTCACAGTGAGACTGGTGACTGATGAGACTTAATCTGTGACTTAATTCGTCTGTGTGCTCATGATAACTCTACGTGTTCCTATGTCCGGGAAGTGGCGATGACTCTTGGAGCAGACATTCCTGAAGGAATTAGATTTAGAGATTCTGGACTCAGGACACTGACAATTAAAGCGCCATAATCCACTCTGATATATGCAGACTGTAAAATACCTTCATGGGGGGGAAGCGTTAATAACATTTTCTGGAACAAATGTTTGCAGGTGAGTGGTGACCTTACACTCAGACATATAGCCTACTTCAGCTTCCACTTCTACAGTTTCTAAGCAAATATCCCTGGATGTTTAAGATGTTCCTCCATTGCACCATGCTGGGGGACATCTCCCCTGTTTCCTCTGAGGAGACATGCACCTTGTGTGGTTGTCTGATAGAGGAGAGCGGTCGCCAGTGGAGTGGCTGATCTCTGCCTCACGTTACTGTTACTGATCTCTGCCTCACTTACTGTTACTGATCTCTGCCTCACTTACTGTTACTGGGAAATGTTACATTACTGTTACATGTTCCAGTCGACGCCTTACTCTACTGTCTCGCCAGAAAATAGTGTTTGCACCCAGAAGTGTGGCACTGGGTACAGAATACATTTGTTTATCTTATGCACGTAGCTTAAAAGAAGACTCCATGAACAACCATGACACCAGACATGTAAAACTTAGTCAGGACACAAACTGAATTAACCATGATATTACAATTAACAACGTCATGAAATGAACAGTGACTTTCAAATGCCTGGAGAATTCCATTTCTGGAGCAGCGCTGGTGTGTTCCCAGAGGGGGCAGTGCAGCTGCGCTTTTCACTGGCCACATATGTTCAGAGTGGAACTGAGCAAATAGCCCGCATACACAGACGGGGAGTTCACCAGGGGTGCAACCAGTCATGGCCATGGTCGCACATCAAATTACCACAGTGGGGTGTACCCTACTGGTCTGTAGTCGGTAAGACAAAATTCAGTCTGAGAACAATTGTTTAACTTAATACACAATATTACACTGTATGTTAGCAAGAAATATGGATTACCATTTTCTGATATTTAATTATTATATATTCTATTATGCTAATTTGGTACCGTTTATTAAAATCATAAAATAAAATCTGGGAAAAAAATCATAATCATAAAATCATAAAACAAATTGTGTTAACAATATTTTTAAGTAGTTACAAATGTTCTTTTCTGTGTTTTCAAATCAGTCTATATGGTTGTTCATGACGCATTTGTTTAATAGCGATAATACGAACATCATGACTGAGCAGGCACATACAAGACTGACAAATGTATTAAACTGGTCACTGGTCCAACTGCTTACACGCCAGAACATCATATCTGAGGAATCGTGCAGAACATTTTGTTTGACACTGGGTAATGTTTTAACAACAATAGAAAAATAACCGCACATTCTGATCATCGACGAAAAATGTAAACAGACTTGGCCTTTTTATCCACTACCATCACCAATAATTAACCGTCATTGCAGTCTATTGATTAGTCAATGACTGATTCCTTTGGACAAACGGTGCAAGGTCGAGCAGCTCGCTCTGTTAATTGGAGATAACAGAGTGTAACAATGGTCCCTTAATAAAATGGAAGCTTGTGATTATGGCGAGAGAATGAAAAGAAAAGAAAAGAAACAAGAGGGGATCTCTAATTAGGAGCTGCAGCTCTCGGGATGTGCCTCAGCCTTTGTGAGCGGGTGTGGGGAGGCTGTGTGGCCGGCAGGCAGGCGACAGGCGCCGGTTGCCGGACAAAGGACTGTCTGCTGCCAAAGTGGTTAGGCGTCCAAGCTCCCATCCTTCCCAACTTCCCTGCCGCGGCGCTTAACCCTTTCACCATGATACGGGGCCGTTCCTTGCGAAGGTCGCTTTTTCTGTTTCTCTCTGTCTCTTATTGGCACTCACACATACACACACACTAATGTGCAGAGCGGTTAAGACACGCAGTATGTTTTTGCATACGAACGTTATCATTATTTACATGGGATTATCGACATTACTGGGCTGTTGATCGAACCACCCCCACACTGGTTGGCCTAAAACAACTGCAAGCGACAAGCAAAATATCGTATGACACATTTGTTGTTATCATAACGACTGTTACCATATTGAATATGGTAGTGAAATTAGCCTACATTTCCATCCCATAACCTCTCCCAAATATCAGATCATGATGACATGTAAAGATGCCCAGTCATATCATACTCAGTACAATGAGTCGTCTATAGGACGAAATGCTGTTCGACTGTAACCTGATGATCTAACTGCATCTCAGTGGTTGAAATTCGGGAGTCTCAAAGGTCAATGGAAGAACGGAGGAAGTGGGTCATTGAAAAGGCTGTGTGTGTTCTGAAGAGGGGGTCCGTTTCCGTGTGGAGAATGCCTATAAATACACTTACATTACTATTATCTTACTATAAATACCACCCAAAACGACACAATGGCTGAAGAAGTAAGACAGGAAAAGCCGAAAATAAATCGGATTCTCGTCATAACATTGCTGTGTTTTTCATGTCCTAGAATGTCCTGGAACATAGCACAACACATTGCAATAATAATAGCCTACTAACATTGTGCCAACTAATATTAATCCTTAACTATTATAAATTATTATTAGTCCAGCAATATAACTAATAAATGCACATGCAGCCATGCTGCTGAAAATGGCTATTATATAGCAAATTCAGGATCTGGTATTATGGTTCTTCAAAGATAGAGTTAATAAAATAAGGTAATTTCACAACTTGTATTTTGTAATTTAGCGTTGTAATGTTGCAGTTTTGCATTTTTCAAAACTGAACACTGTAGAAGGCAATAAGAAATCACACTTTAGCCTAGAATCGGACGACAGAGGGCGCTGCACACCTAGAGTGATCAAAACATTCTTTAGCCAAATTCAGAATAATTCAGTGTTTTACTGTGCCCATGAATTTGAATGGGACTGACTGTAAAATATCGCCTACATTGGCTGGTAATAATATAAGAAACGCTACGACCCATTTCTGTTTTGAGATCATAGCCTATTGGAAGTTTGAAACATTAGTCACTAGAGGGAGAAAGTCCTGTTGCATAGTCAGTGGGCCTTGGGTTTCCGGTCTGTGCATAAATAGCCTATGTGTCAGAAATAGTTCGGAACTTCAGAGAATATCAAAACACAATGAACAGGAATTAATGCGAATACTATGGCCATTAAAAAGTTAGCCTACTCTGTAGCAACAAGTACAATCCACAAAAGAATGAACAAATAGGCTACTTTCAACACATTGTTTTTTTATTGAAATTGTGAGAGAATAAAAAAAATTCCCGGACAATCAGCGAAGGGGGATACTTGTGTGTATATACCCAGTTCTTGAAGAGGAATGTAATAGTCTCTTCTGTGTTGGAGTGAATGAACCTGAGGTTTTCTACCTTAACAACAGTCCGGTATCAGAGATGGGGAACTCATCCCCCAGTGATAAGTGTGTTTCTGTTTTTAATTTCAGCAATTGCTACTATGCAATGATGGCACACGTTTTCCTTCACGTGTCACAGGCAGATTAAACAGCAACGACTCACAGATAGAAACACTTTTTTTCTGTTTCAAATCAACAAGCGCTAAATAGCTTTCATTTACAATATACGTTCAATGTAAAATGAAAAAAAAACGTAACGAGTTAAATTCTAAATATTATATACACGCCAATGTACAGCTTTGAATAAATTAATACCAATTTGCATATTCTTGGATCCTTATAGCTTATGTACAGAATTATTTTTTAATTACATAAATAGTTAAGATACAATTGTCCGTCAGCTATTGAAAACGGGTCAAACTAATTTTCTTGACTTGCAGAGTGTCATTCCCATCCCTTTTGAAATAGATTTCATTATTTGGACATAGCTTGTTTTGTTTTGAGTCCATGGGCCTCCCTGATGTTGAACCGCTACTCCTCTGCCAAAAGCAATAATTTGAGGTCCAGTAGACATCGCCGACATGCTCTTACACAAACGAAAGCATATCTCTCTCCTCGAGTAGCCTACTTGTGACTTGTACTCTGTCCATCTCCTCATAAATTGTTCGACCTCCTTCGAATGTTGCCGAGGTCTTATCAACATGCTCTACATGAAATATATGATTAGTTGTAGATTGTCTTCGCAGCATTCCCTATACCTGGTCAAGTTTTCTCCCCTAGAACATCAAGTTTTCTATTCTCCTATGGACCGATTTATTCTTTTGGTTGAACATATGAGTGTTATGTGATTTGTTTTGTTTTGTTTTACGGGCACAGAATATTTTGTCAATCCGTCCTTAGGTAAAGGGATATGTTCACTTAGAAATAACCATATCTAACGTCCCCAGTAATGTCAGGTAATGCAGTGAAAAGTTTCACGGATGAAGCCTGGTCACTTGGGAGAATCTCGAGTCGGGGATGCCTCCCTCTGGCTCTCCAGGCCACTAACCAGTCTCTGAATATTCTGGAGTTCATTAATAGATTCCTTCAGGGATGATTTCGGTGAGCCGTTTCTCTGGCTAGCTCCAGCTTTGTGGTTATGTTCAGGTACAGGACTCGCCTCCCTGCTGCCAGATTTAGAAGATTCAGATGACAGGTTCAGGCCACTTGGCAATCCAGTGGTCAGCAGGTTTGTGCTTTGAGGAATGGTCACCGGGAGCTGGTAAGGGTTGAATCGCAGGCGAGGCCGGGAGCTGGTAAGGAAGGGATTCCTAGAGAGTGAGGAGGCCACGCTGCTCGCAGGGAGGGCAGAGGCCGCGGCCGCCGCCGCAGCCATGTAGGTGTACGGATATGGGAAGAGGCCCCCAAAGGTTGGCATCGGAATTCCCTGGAATCAGAAACATTCGTTAGAAAACATTTAGCAAACAGAACACGCAGCAACACGCAACACGATGTTTAGCTTCACTTGCTTTAAAGTAGGTAGAGTGAAAAGACAGATTCCAAACTGTTTGCACAGCAGGCCCTGGTGCAAATATTCCCTCTCTCTTTAAAACAACAGTAAAGGTTGCTTTATGAAGTCTCACAAAGACATTGTTCAGAAAATCAAGGCTCACATTTCTCAATGATTACATTTCCATTTCTTCTTTCCATATAATTCAACCAGTGTCTTAAATAACCTACTCAGACAGGCAGTTTTGTAAAATAGCCCTGTTTGTGCCCTGGGAAGGATTTATGATAACGAATAGACTAACTCAGTCTGCTTATAAATCCCTTCATGATGACATCAAACAACCTTAAAAGCCAAATGTTTACCAACAGCGCACTTAAACAAACAATGCCTTCTTATCAAATTAAGACCTTGTGCACCAAGGAAATGCTATGACCGTTACAAAAACCTAAAGGCCTACAGTATAAAATGTGTGACATCAGACTATAATGTGTGACATCAGATGTTGTATAGCCTACACCTATTTCGGACTAGAAGATTACATAGATACATAAATTGTAAGTAAACTATTTTTTTCCATTTAACAATTACATAATAGTGTGATTAAACCCGCAAAAAGGTGAGCAAAAAGGTAAACGCATACGTTAAAAACAACTATCAGAAGCCAATATGTGCCTACCTGTGAGGCGAGCATGTGCTGCGACAGGTGAAATGGAAAGGGGTTCGGCGTATTCCCAGTGCTTTGCCCTGAAAGACTTCCGTTATCCAAGCCACTTGCTCCGGAAACCGAAGCCAATAGATGCCCCATGCCCATAGCTGAAAAAGCGCCAGGTCCCATAGCAAACTGTCCGGGGTGGAAAAGTAGAGGTTGTCCGGTGTTCAGTGGGTTAAAGAACTGTTGACTATGTAAGCCAGAGAGGGCCAGGCTTTGTAAATGGCTGGCGCTAAAGTGAGAGGGACTCTCAGTCTGAACCATCAACGGGGAAAAGCCTTCCTTCCTCCCGCTCAACACGGCATTATCCGAGTCTTTTTTAGAAGGCTCTGTATCCTTCCTCTGCCTGCTCTCCGTCTTGTCTTTCTCCAAGTTTCGGATGCTGAAGATCGAATCGCTTGATTTTTTGGAGTCTTGATAGTCGTCTTTCTTCTCCACGGTAGGCCTCTCTTTGACCCGGTCATCACATCTCGGGCTAAATGGCGACCGGGGCTCAGGTCCTGGGCTGGTTGATGCAGCGCCACGGTCATCAGAATGGTCAAGTTCGGGCTCACTGTCAGAGCATGTTTTCTCATCTACCAAAAAACAACAAAACACTTTGAATTTAATATACAGACATGTCTGCGGCTGCATGGCTGGCTAAGCTGCCTAAGGTGTAGGCTACGTAGTTCCAAACAAATCCACCAAATTAAATAAATAATGTGGCCTGTGCACACAGTGTAACGGTGTGTTGCAGGATACAAAACTCATAAAAAGTGATTTGTACGAGTGAGAAACACATTAAGGAGCCTGCCTAAATTATTTAAAACTGCAGTCACGATTTGGCGTTATCATGCCTTGTCAAACCATTTCCTTCCTAAATATGAAAGCGCAAAAGGCCTACTCAGAAAATATGACTTTTGACCAATATTACGGACCTGCTTTTTAAGCATCTCCATGTATATTGAACGAGGTATTTTTGAAATGCTGCCATTGACGATGGAGCTGTCCTATGGGCTTAGGCTAAGCCGGCCTCTGTACCAAACCCCAAGGTAACATTTATAGTGTTCCTGCAATTATCTCTTACACCTGCCTTTGATAGTGCAAACCATTTTGGAGCGACCACATAATTTAAAGAGGAGATAATATCAGCACAGCACTCGATATCTTAATAGGATACATTATCAAGGATAAACACCCAATGTTTTATAGACTTATACGTTTTTTAAACAACATTCCACAGTATGCTTCAATCTGTGTGTGTGTGTGTGTGTGTGTGTGAGAGAGAGTGTGTGAGTGTGTGAGTGTGTGAGTGTGTGTGTGTGTGTGTGTGTGTGTGTGTGTGATACTCTTCGTATAATATGTCCTGCAATGCAGACCATAATCGGTGACTTTTCGTCATTACGTCATTTCGTCATTACCTTCTTTATATAAAGATTGACACATATCTTAAAGATTATTTCTGCCCTTGCTTTCTCACTATAACAATTATTTCTGCTGTTGCGTTCTCACTATGTAGCTGTACAGGCCTACTGGCTAGCCTTAGGGCCTGAACTAGTTCCTGTGAGATGAGCCAGTGACAAAAGAGGGCCCATGTCCAATTAAGGACAATTCGTGATTACACATTAGTGTAGAATGCTATTTACCCCGACTGCTTCGACTAAACCTCAGGGGACTAGACACCGGTCCGATTGGGGAATGACCACCGTCTCTTCCCGTGGTAGGCTCACTGGAGGACGCATCAGAATCGCCGCCATCTCGGTCTACTTTGCATTGATCTTCGTACATACGCAGTGATGGAAGGGTCAGTTGTTTCCTAAAAATGTAGAAATATCTAGTTTATTATCAACAATTATGAAAAACACGAATAAAAAAGAAAAAACACTCAAACCTTATTATTGCATTGATTAGCCAACAGAAAACCGGACATGTAATTTTCCCAAAAAGTATTTTATGTAAAAACCGTCATGACTATCAAGTTACCTCTTTTCTCTCCGTCCATTCCCCGTGTCTCTAAACCCTTTGGCGAAAGGATTATTATCAATCTTCAGTTGCGTTATCTGAGACAAAGAGAAATTAGAGAGAAAATTAGAGTGATAATAATGATTAATTTGCCAATTATAGCCCTATTGTTGAGGCTGTTATAATACAATCGTCACCGTCATTACAAAAGCACTTCAATCAAAATGGATAATTAAAAAGTATTAGTTTATCAGTGGGCGTAAGTGACGTGTTTTTTAATCATTTACTTTCAGTTAAACACACTGTCTCCTTCATTACAATGATGGCACGGACGGCTTGCATTATTGATGCACTTGTAATGATCGAGAGTTGCTTCCACGACCCCCGTGAGAGGAGAGTAAAGCCATACCTTACAATTAAATATTTTCTTTTGTTTATAGATTTATATATCAACTCCTAGGAGAGGAAGGGGGCCAGATCATTTATGACATTTTAATACAGTCATTTGTAAAACCTTGGTCTTTCGATCACTGTTTTTCTCTCTGGGTCATCCAGGCACGTCTTGCTCAAGTTAGATAGTCTACCATTAGGCCGTGTACATTTCGGCTGTGCATAGAAGAGGTCCGTTTTCCTCTTTTCCTTCTATGGACCTCTTGAGGAATTCATGAATGGGCCAATCAGAGGGCCGCAGATCTCTTTGCCTTGTGCCCTGCTTTGATCGCACTGCTATACGGAGTGTGTAGCTCCCGGACACACAAGCGAGCCTAAGTGCCTGCTAATCGATTGTGACTCTTTGCCATAAACTTTACGATACCAACAAGCCCACCAGGCCCTTGGACACGGATGCCAATTAAAATCGGCAGCGAGGGGAGGTCGGCCATAGGGAAGGGAGTTAGAGTGGAACAAAAATAAATATGTTCACCAAATCTTGGTATTACGAATACATCTCCGAAACTGAGTCAAGTGCGAGCTATAATATTTCCCAAATGGTTTCACCACCATGAAGAAATGCCAAAGCGAATTAGGGTGGAATTCAATTAATAATCATATCACATTCTGTATCCTACTTGAATCAGCTGAATCTTTGAACTTGGAGTGGCCCATAAACCCCTCTGCTGTAAATAAGAAGGCCCTATATGCGTGTCTGGATCCACCGCAATGTGAGTACCGTCATAACCAACATAACGCGTGAGCACATTATTAATATTGTTAATCCTATCTTATCCTACCAAGTGTGAGGCACCAACTGTCAATGCAACTGTTACAAATGAAAGGTAGCCTGCGTGTGGTGACAAATAAATAAATAAATAAAAATAAACCAATTTCAGCAGTTTAAGAATGTTAACAGAACTTCGTACGGAATAACTCTTTCCCCTATATAGAAGGACCAAAGTAAAATCACTTTAACACATCATACCTTGTCATTCTGATAGGCTGTGACAGCAATGAATTCAGTTTCAGGGAATACGTATGTCCTGAAAGTACTGTAGGGTAGCTTCAGAATGTCGTTGGCTCTCACAATATGAAACCTTGGCTGGTATTTATGCATGGAATTCAAAATAGTCTGAGGGGGAAAAAAAGAATACTTGTTGTTATAACAATATACTCTCATGCAGTGTAATGTGCAACAATATCCTACATTTGGTAAAAGAAACGCATACATGGTGTGTGCATAATGTAACTGCACTATACACAATATAAACCGCAGTAGGCTTTAATGTACTTATTTATTTACTTATATGTTTATTTGATCTCAAACAGGCTAACGCAATAGAATGCTGTTAGTGGCTGCAGAAACTGTACCAAATAGCAAAGGTCACATGACTGGGTAACAAAATCCCGGATGTCAGTAAGCCTAGTTGATGTAGCCTACTTAATTAAGACAAATCGATGAATGCAGGACTAAAATGTAAGTCAAAATAAAAACGTACCAGGTGAGGCAGAGCACGGATTGCTAATCCACTGTACCCGGCCAATGTCTCATTCAACAAGCCCACTTGACCCTATCAGAATGCAAATAGTTGTGTCTGCATGGCATGTAAATTTGCTATTTGTTTACAGTCAGTTTGCTCTTCCGTCAACTCAAGAACCCTAACGCAGTTTGGGCTCGGTTGAGGCTTTTTTTTTTTTTAACTGGCACATGTATTATTGAATATTGCACTCCCTCTCTGTGTTTATGCTACAGAAAGCCGGAGAGGGCTGGCAGTGAAATACTTAAAGGCCTAGTGTACGAACACAGGCTACTTTTCACTGCCAAGGCTTCCTATGCCCAAATGAAGATATCAAACTAGACTAGCCAACAGGAGGCTCTGTCTATCGCAGCCGTGTACCGAGTCCGCTGTCTGACCTGATTTTTGTCTGTTACCTGATTTAGCTTTACAACTCCCACAAAACATAACTAGGCCTATGCATTTTCTGTATCTCACCCATATCAATAAAAACTCAGCATGAAAAGTATTGCCAATATTGTTATAAAAAATAAACTAAGCTTTTAAATTATAAATATTAACGTTAAGCTGCTTTCCAGTTTATCAACAGTTATAGAAGCACGGAATAGCTGCATACATGTTAGTTTACTTACCTAACAACAGACTAGACATTACTTTTGAATTTACCATTGAGTTAAAGGTAATGGCATACAATAAACACCAATTTCAAGGTCTTGTAGTATATGTTAAGATACCGCTTGCGTGTTTTTTTTATTTAAAAGGTTACTTTTAATTAAAACACCATTTCGAGGAACCGTGAATATTTTAATGCTTGCAACTTAATTCCCCCCCCCCAAACAGTAAACTAGACATGTATGGAATAAACTCGTATATTTTAGTATTACTTACAAATCCATGCTTGTCCGATATATTGTTGGTCAGCTTGAGTTTATGAAAAGCAACAGGCTTGGCCATCCACTGCTCTCCCGTGGCTGGACTGTCCGGGTGGATGTACATTCGCTTGGGCATCTCCGGGTCGGCCTTTCCCGCTACCATCCAGCGAGAATTGTGGAATTTGTAGCGGCAGTCGTCGGCAGCGACTATATCCATTAGTAATATATATTTGGCCTTTTTATCAAGACCATTTATTCTAACTTTAAAAGGTGGGAACATCCTCCTGTAAAATCCAAACATATAAATTAATTTTCCAAATACATACGTATCTACTCCTAAATACATTAACAAAACTACTACTAGAAAAAATACATTTTTGCATCAGGGTCTCCGCATTTTCATAACAAATCCTATGGTCTGTGCTTTGTGGTAAGATTTGGAAATAAAATAAAAACATCTCGCATTGGCACTTTCTTTGTCAGGTATGCAAGTTCTCATTAAATCAATCATGAGTAATGTTTAGGTCAGACAACAACTTCAAAAACGGTGGTGTTCAGCCGACAATTGTGAGGTAAATTTATGTTGGGGCACCATGCCCTAAATCACAATTCTTTTCTAAGTGACAGCCTGTTTACAAAAACCAGAAGCTCAACTGCCATTACAGAATGCAGTCTGATCTGAACTGTGGTTTAGTTTGTCTGGGTGAATTCCTGGAGAGGCTTTGCCATTTTATTTTTGTATTTATGCAAACGGCTGAATTCTAAGTTTTCTTGTGATTGCATGTAACCAATTGTCTGGACGTTCGCCGATAAATAACCATACACAGGAAAGAGCACCTTTCCTCCTTGAGCGAGATGGATTATCAACAAATAAAATAACCTGCAATTTTGTAATGTAGTAGACAGACTCGCTGATGGTTGCTTTTATTTGCTTTTGTGTTGACGTAATTAAGAATTTAGCGTGAGGTGACAAATGATAAATGTTTTAGAACATCACTGTCCTGATCAACGAATCTCTTCGAATACAGCAGTTAACAATGACTTTACAGAATGTTTAAATGTAGGTTAACAGAAAATAAAGCTAGAGACACGATCGTGGCAAACAACACAATGGCTGGGGCGCGATGTCAGCAATTCAGACGTTTCCTCACCTGCCAGATTTCGTAATAACCATTTCGGTTTCTACTTTATGGAACTGGTCCCACAGATCCTTGGCCTCCAATGTCACTTTTGGGTCGTCCTCGACTTCTTCCTCCGGCTCTAGGCTCTTTAAGCTACGCAGATGAGCTGCCTGGTGGTGGTGACTCAGAACCGGATGGAGACCTGCCTCCGCGGCTCCTGCGAGGGTATGATCCTGCATGGGCTTAGTGAGAGCCCCGGGAGGCAGCGCCAGCGCAGGGAAGAACGAAGGCTGAGCGGCTAGGAAAGCTGACATTTGGAAGTCGGTTGGCCGATGAGCGTGGAAGGGGTGATAAGCCATGGCAGTCCCTGTGAAAACTGGATCTCTCATCGGTGCATCCAAAAATCGAAGTGAAATGTTGATAGAGCTTGGTGTTTAGGTTACACAAAACCAGCGCGTATCCAGAGATATCTACTTTTGAGCCGGTGAATATATGGAATAATCTCGGAGAAAAAAAAACACGATGCAAAGAATGATCTCAACACGGTAGATGGGCGCTTCGCAGAGAGCAGAAGGCAAGCGAGGTGGGGAACTACCACTTTAACTCCCGAAGCGAATGATTCCACGAAGTCCTGTAATAATATCAGTCCAAGTGAGCGCAACGACTCTTTGGACGCAGATTCGGGCTCCTCTGTTTTTCAACAGTTGCTTTCAGAAAAATAAGATTACTCTTTCTATGCGGATGTCCATCCAAGCGCGATCATTCTAGCCAGACGCGGAGATGAAATGGTTAGGTCTTACTCTGTCCACTGTAGAACTGTGAGTATCTCACATGTCCTTCCTGCTCCGATCCCAGCACTAATGAACCAAGCCCCCTTGATTGCTGATTTTACGCTTTCTGGACCAATTGTGGGCCTCTATAGGCGTGGTTTTGACAGCTCCGGCCAGACTCGGGAAGAGGGGGTGGGCAAGAAGGTGTCGGAAGCATTAGCAGTAAGAAAACATGTCAACAGAATAAAATATTAACCAATGACAGAAAAGATCGGGAAATCCCACCCCCATCTCCAAGCCCAGCATCGGGTCAGCCCTCAATTCTTAGCCGGTGGAGACGGCACCTCGGTCGGCTTGCGCTTTATAATTACGACGAGGTCCTCCTCACCTTGTCCAGGGGTACCAAAGCTACGCACTGAAACAATGTCAAATTGCGATAAATTCTAATAATTTTACCGGTGTTGTAACAGTCCTGTATTTGGAAATTATTTAGATCGGTCTCAACAAAATGCACACATAGAGCCTACAAAAGCAACTGCAACGAAATATATTAAATAATCAAAACAAGTAGGGAAAGCTTTAGTGATCTTTTTCAAGCATTATATTTTTGTATGAGTTTTGACTCCCAACAGCCAATAATAATTTGCATTCGCCAATAGGCTGCCTGGTTGGCTAAGATCGCACGGTTGGAGATTTATTAACTTATGAATGGCTGATTTCGCGGAAGGGGAGCTCGAAGGGCGTAAGACTGCTATAGGACGATACTGAACATTTTATCCCTACAATGACCATTTCTGCGACTCGCTGCAGTCTTGCAGTCACTTCATGGGAAGGACAGCGGCAAATAAACCGGACATTGCCACTTTAAAGGCAGCCCCGGGCCATTCGAAAAAGCGCAGACGCAGATGCCGCATTCAAGCAAGAAGAAAAACTGGTTGAAAGATTCTTAAGACTAAAAGCAAGCGTGGAGACAGGGTGAGTGGGAGTCCATACTTTTTATGTAAACGTATTGTCCATTTGATTTTTTTCGGCGATGTATGGTGTAGATTCCATGTGCAAATTCAATGGGAGATGAAACTCGCAGTACAGAGGGAAAACCCCATAGGCTACGTATCAATCTATACCGCTTTGAGAAAGTCAAGAATCTGTAGGCTACTAAACTAGACTATGTATGTATGGATAGTTAGGCTAGATTTTTTTTTATAAAACTTCGTATCTATTTTGTATTGTGACTGTGTGATTGTCTCTCCAGGCAAACTGTGAAATTGATTATTAAAAGACATAGGCTAGTATAAAAGGGTCATGGATCAGGAAGAATGGGCATAATATGCATAGCTGCACCTTACTGGGGGGTGAGGTGAATTGCGTGCGTGTGTCAGACCACATCGTGAAGTCTTCATCCTAACCTGGTGTGGTTCCTAGAGCGATTCGAGACTGTAGTGTGTGCCTTTAAGAAACCTTTCGGTGGACCCTTGATTAACTTGGATCCAGTTTGTTAAAGAGCCGCTTGGCGCCAGTCGGCTGCCGTACCACAATAAGAACCGTCTCTTGTCACTTCATATTTACCCTGCAATCCTCCAACAGTGCACTCCAATCCCTAACCCATTCACGCAAAACCTTCGGCTTATAGTTGAGACTTTAGGCTACAAATTCCCTTACGCCGACTTTGCGCTCAGCTTTTAAAAACTGCAAAATTTGATGAATAGACCTAATTAGTTTGCCCGATTCATTTTAGTCGTCTCTCTGAACAGGGCGTATAGTATGTTGTGAAAGATTTGGTCCCGTGGCGAAAACGATTTTGTTTAGCATATCAGAAGAAAAACAACACATTTTATAGGAATTACCAATACATCTGATTAACCCTTAAGGTACCCGTAGTCCACCGCCATAAGACATTTGTGATTTAGATTCTTTATGTTGGATGTAGGGTCAGCTTGTGTCATTTCGTCGGTTTGCAGTGACCACTTGACTTCTTTAAAACTGATAAACTTAGGATAAACTCTAATCACGCTTCCATGCCATTTCAAAGCAATGGTTGGGCGGGAAATTAAATAGGAGAAATAAAAAAGCCGCCACACTTGATAATGACAAGGGAAGAGGCATTGAGCTGCAAACTGAAAGTATTGGGGACGTTCTCCCAAATTAGAAAAAGATAATGGGAAGACCTGTGATCCGATACCGTCTTGAAAATGCCCGAAAATGCTAAACCAGGGCGACTTTAATTGTTATTTTGTGTTTTGCCTTTTTTCATAGGCTACTCAGGTATTTTTTATTAATGCCAGCAAAACATCATCAGACAAACCCAATAGAGGTTAAACACTTGTTGCTGAAGGGATATGCACCCAAAGACTTAGAATTAGGCGAGGAAACACATAGGGTAGGCATATAAACTTCCGATACATTTCTGGAGATGGGCCTACCTGATGTAAGGATAACCCATCCCTAATGGTCAGTCCAACCATAAAAACAAACAAATGAATGGAAAATCATCATTTCTCAAGCTGGTTTAAGAACTAATGCAACAAATAAGTTTAAGTATTTTTCAAAATTACTAATAGCCTAAAGAGAAATTATTTTGGACCCAACTCTAGATTAAACTATCAGATCTGAGTTGTTAACTGCAAGGTGTTTTGTTGATCGTGTGTAGTCAACTAATGGGACTTACTGACATGGCCACTTTAAACCTCTTTCACAAATTGTAATAAATACTGTAATACTGCTAATACTGTAAACACTATGTCCAGGTATTTTTAAAAGACGAAATGCATGAAATAGTGTACAGTAATAGTCAGTGTCTCTCTTACACGGATGGCCATTTCAAATGGCAAATTTCAAAATGTTAAACAGTGTGGTATTCTATTTGTAGAGTGAGTAGAGTGAAGAGAAGTTCAGGAACACAATATTAGGATATTACCTTCATGTGAAGTCTATTCCAAGTTCTGTTCAAAATGGACACCAGTGCAACAATGTCTTAAAGTGTTTTGCTCCCTTTTCACATAAAGTTTACCATGAACTAGTAAAATAAAAAAGAATGCATTGAAGCCTTTTTATCAACCGTTAATAATATACATGAACATATTCAAAACGAACTGAGAAATACACGATAGAAGTTCGTCTAATCTTGGGGCTTAAAGTTTGACAACAGCGTTTTGAATGGAAATAGATGAACAACAGATGAGAATCGTAATGGTTTTCTTTGTTTATACTTAAGGAACTAATCACATCAACACAGTTCCTGCAATTACGCTCAATTTATTTTTTCTTTGCTTCCTGGTTGTACACATTAAAACCGACAAGAATGTAATCAAGTGTTGTGGTATTATCACAGATGACTTGAAAGTCATTGGTGCTGGAAAGTTTTTTTTCACCGGGCACTGCTACTGTTCTGTACACAGTCTCTACAAAGAGGGCACGCAACACAGCTCTAGTGCAAGTACGTCTAACAAGTGGCTATGCAGTGAAGCACATTCCGTTTACTGTATCTCTTCGGTGTTGCTTACATCGAAATGGTCTTGTTTGAATGCAGTTTTTTTTTAGTTTTTTTTACAGCGTAGACTACTAAGAAGCACCTCCACATACGCCCATGTCACGCAATATGCCCCGCTACTCTTCTGTAAGACCTTGCGTCCTTGAAATTTCTGCTGAGGATAACTTCTCTAATTGTATTATATTTTTTAGACTGCGAGGAAATGAATATGTTGCTCTATGAAGATAGTTTGAAGACCTGTCAATACTCTGCACATATGATACGGAATAAGAGGACGCCGTAAGGGGCATTGGTCATTAAATGACTATTGTTCTTTTTTCTACTTTAACATTGTTGCTCCTTCTTTTCATCTTTTCATCATCTCGTCCCATCTCTCTGCATCATCTCTCCTGCTATATTTAGCCAGTAGACTGAGGCCTTGGCGCCAGACCGTTTAAGACCTGTCAAAGTCCCTCATATTTCCCCTTGTCACATGTATACCCAGCGCCTCCGCTAGCTACCAGCCCCCGTCTCCCTCCTTCCCTCCCTCCCTCCCTCTCCCTCTTTCTCTCTCTCTCTCCTTCCACCTTCTCCCCATCTTTCTTTCATTCTGGATTTGTCCATTCACGCACACCCTGTTAATGTTTCTTTACATTTCTTTATTCTCATTAAAATATTGCATTTCATCTTCCACTCTGCTTGCGAACGCATGTAATTTGCTCTTCTTCCAGCCCACTTTGTCTCATTGACCCGAGTCAGCGGGGCTACCGGTGCCTTGTCCCATCCACTTGCTCAAATTGCGACTGATTGGTGAAAAAATAACAATTCTTACAGGCAGTTCCAAAGTCTAAAACATGGCGAGAGCCCTGTCTTCGCCAAGCACCCATTTTTAGGCGCTCCAAAGACTCCGTTAATGGCAACCGCATACACGAAAATGGGAGCCGGACACTGGAATTTGTGTACTACCCCAAACTCACTCAACACCTAGAATACAGCCTTATTGTATGGCTCGTGAGAAGCGAATTGTAAATACGCACATACACAATAAACTTTACCCAATACGCACACCTGCGCCTTTATATTGGAGACTGAATTGAAAACTTTTTCTTGACGAATTTAATAACCAGTTGCTGAACAAATCAGACACGTTAAATGCAACCATCGGTGCAGACATGATACGACATGTAAATATATAGGTTGGTATTAATATCTGCGCCAGTACAGAATGTACATTCCGTGTTGATCTGATGTCCGACATTAAGTCAAATGGGGCCTATATTGATAGGCCTCGATAAGAAGACATACTAGTCCTAACTATTTCACTGCTAAAGTAACCATGCAGGCTTTTTTTGTTTTAAATTGATTTAACAGATGTACGATGTTATGGTCATTTCCAATATACCTCTGAGATATATAGCCTGGAAGCCAGTCCTGGACACCTTTCGCAGGTAACAGGTGGGGGCGCTAAATTACCCCAGGGAATAGAAGAGCTCTCTCTCCATTTTTCTGTGCAGTGTATATACCAGCTCTTATACTGCAGGCCTATATGTACGATAATCTGTGTACCCCCGCGTGCGTGGGTGTAATGGGTCCACACGGTAACATACTTACAGAAGTAGGCTATTTATGCCTACATTGTTTCAACATATTTCCGTTTCATTTTTCATTGACAACCATTCGCTTCTGTTTTGCTCTAATTGCATAGGACTTTTCTCCGTTCTTGGTCTTATTGAGCATCAACCTCGGCAACTTAAGAGGTAGTAGTAATGTTTTGATTTTCTGCATATTATCCACCTTCAAGGCCACACGTTTTCAAGTCACACAAGGCATGCCGATAAGTGGTCAGTGTGTGCACTAACGTCAAACAATTACACTGCAAATACTGGTTATGTCTATGCAAACATAGAACGGGAAGCGTCATCAAGTACCCCAAAGAACCCTAACTGTGTTAACAAAGCAAACTAAATATCAAGATACCTTTCCATTTCACCGACACGCAAAATGAATACGCAATTATCTAATTCAAGCGGAAGTTGAAGGCGAGCCAGCTCAAACGCTACAGGGACAAAGCGTTTGCCTGTCCACCCGGACTCCTCGGGGCTCTTTTGATCTGGAGGCCATTCCGTGCCGTGCTCAGTGTTGCAGCAGGTGGGTTTGTTTTTGTCCAGTGACACTACACATGACCCGGGCAAACCCCACCTTCTCCCGCTAACCCCCGTTTTTTTTATATAGTGCTCAACCGAGGGGACTCTATTGGCGCAAGGAAGGATGCCGAGTTCATCACTTTTTCTTGAATAGCCTAGATGTTCTCAGAACTATTGAGGAAGTAGTATGGTGGCTATAAATCGGTATAATTTGATATTCATTTGTTTTAAAATATTGAAAAAAAAAACACTAGAAATGTAACTGAATGTATGATTAAAACGAATGAATTATTAATCCGATTGCTCATTAGTTCTACCTCTGTTCCACGAGCAGCCTATCACCGCCTTCAAGCTAAAAAACAAAAGAAAAAAAGAGACTACAGGTGGCCTTGCTATCAAGTATAACAAAAGTTATGTAATTAAGTGAAAGGAATTAATTAAAATCTGATAGCCTTATGTTCCAGTCGTAGAGCTGAAGAGGGTAATGAAATACACAAAACCTCTCACTACACATTATATGCAAATTCTACAGTGGCTAATTTGTGGTAATTCGTCCTTTTTCTAAATTTAACACATAATCTTTCAGTCTATCTAACTGCTAATAGTCTAAACTCAATAACAAAGATATGGGCTTTAATCTAAGAACACATTATAATGTAGTGGCCCAAGCTTCTATCACTGCTTCGGTATATTGAAATGAAATGGACCACTCTGATAATCCCACATTGATAAGCTTATAAGGAAACACTTAAAGGTTGAAAAAAATACTTGTTGGTGTAATTGTAGATTAAACGGAAATTAGCTAGTAGAACAAAGGAACCTCGTTTTCTTTTTCACTTGGTAAACGATGCTGCTGTGGAAATAACATAACAATAATATAAATATTATTATTAATTATATGTAGGCCTATATGCAGGTGTAATTATGAATCGATAAAAGGGTCCATATACCAGTGTCTGCTATTCATAGATGGAAACAAATAAAACAAACATGCTTTCGTTGCTTTAGATCACAGGATATTCTTCTTTTTAAAGTGGAAGTGTTTGTCAATCGTTTCATTTTCAGTCGGTTTCTGACCATCTTTCAACAGGTTTTTGCATAGTTGTGATATTAAGTTCTTACCATGGGCAGCATTTTAGTGTTCACCTATGCCATTATCAGCCCTCCTCCTCACAGAGCTCTTGCTGATGAGCGTGATGTGGCCGGCCACAGGTGCTCGCAGTGTTCCGGGAGATAAGATGATCTAATCGAGTCCATTCATGAGCTAATTGACACACTTCCCCATCACCGCTGCAGGCTGCAAATGACAAGCCCAACTCAAAACAGACATTGGCTCCATAAAATAACACAAAACCTAAGGTTCACGTAAGTCGATACAATCAGCTGTTACTATGGGCAGTAATACATCCACAATGGACTACACATCGTTTATAAGTAGCATAAGTCTTTATTAGTCTTATAGGCCTATAAAAGGTAGGCTATAGGCAAAGGGATTGTTGACATGGCAGGGAATTGTATATGATGGTGTTTTCAGGTAAAAGGTTTTTTTTTTCTTTCACGTGATGCAATACTGCGAAACCCAAGCTTACCAGTTAATTACCCTATATGCTAAAAGAGTGCAGTTTTCTGAAGTGGTGACGTGCAATTAGGGTACCTTTCAATGTATAGTCTGCAGACGATTTATCAGAATGGCCACAAAAGGTCTGCAGTTTGGGGGCGTAATATAATATTAACAAATTATTTTAGGCGACAGAGTTTGTGTGTTTGGTCACTTATCTTAATTAACGATTTTAGCAAGCAGCCTTCTGTGCTGTCACTAAATAATGATGCAAGATTCCCATACCTTAGAAGCGTGCAAAAAGACGTCGAACGTCATACTATTGGCAGAGTCTTGTTTATTTTTTCTGTGTCGACCTGTTGAGTGCGATCCAAAGTTCAGCGTGCAATCCATGCGACGAGAACATTGAATTTTATTACATGTGACGTTATATATGAAATTATACGAGGTTTGAGTGTTTTTAAACTTTAATTTAATTTACAGTACACCGTTTCCGTCACATCCTCACATGGCATCATTTAATTACAAATACGTGCACACAAATAATCCTCTTCTGCCAACATGTTTAAGAAAACCGACGGTGTCTGAAGATAGTTCGCTGTGTTGGTTTACAGATTCCGTGGTTTATTACAAACATGTCTTTATACAAGTTGTGGTCGTTTGTCTCCTTACAACGTGTAATGTTATAGACTGCCAACACTTACCTCTTAAAATTACATTTTTGTTTAATTTGACAGGAAGACACAACATAGCTTTTGCCGCCAATCAGGTCATTGTGCAGACGAATGCTTTGATTGTATTTCACATTTAGTTAACAAGCCACATGTTGAAGTTGCAAAATAGGGTACTGACCTACATGGCCTACATCAAGGGACACTAACTCCTCACTTAAGACAGACCTGTGACGTGAAAATACACGGAGGGCAGACTAAGCAACGCATTAAAAAACAAACTAAAAAAACTCTTCACCAGGAAATCCACTTGTCTCCATTCAGTGATCACCACATTACATAACTTTAAAGCACGCCGTCTGCTTTCCTTCCTCTTCCTCTGTTTCCTCCTTGAACTTAAATGAACTTTTACCTGAAAAGCAGCTGAAACGTCCTCCGCGGTCCCCCTATGCTCTAAAAATCGACCAAGGGGAGCGAACATTGGCATGCACCGTGTGCGCCTTGACCTGTGGACTGCATTGAGACGGCTGGCCATGGGAAGCAGAGGTCGTTGCCAGTGCTGCCACTCTGCTCTTTCAAACATAATCAGATTAAGAGGTTGTGTATTGTGCATCTTGACCAATCTAAGGCAAACACACCACAACTAAATTTGAAACTCATTGGAACCCAGCTCAAGGGGTGCTCAAATTGAGTTATAAACAAGAGTGGCACAAGGTTCTCGAAAATTTCCAATGCAAACTTTAGTACCGCATAACCCAAAAGTGCTTGAATGAAAGAACAAGATAACAAGTTATGAATATGTCCTTCAGGGGATGCAGTCTCACTATATTTTGGTCACACCAGGAATTTCAGCGACCAGTATAAAGAAATGGGGCTCCCACTCCGCTCCAATTAACTCTTATCTCTGTGCTTGATATTTTTAGGCTGCAAGCTCCAGAGGTTTGACATGACCTGACCCTCCCAGGGCCAAGGAGACCAGCGCAGGTATATCATCTTCAGTCTCCAGACACCCTCTTTTCTGTCTCCCTCTATACAGGCGCTGTGCGGTGGCAAGAGCCAGGGCCAGGGGGCCCAGGGCTGGGTGGGTAAGAGAGCAGGGCACCCCACCCCTGGGTACATCTCTCTGGACAACCCCAAGGAGATGGCAGGCTAGATATAGCATTTGCAATTCTAAGCATTTAGCAGTCATCTTTGGAGACTTGCAAGCGCACACATGAAGGGAAACACAATCCAAGTGTACCAGCAAATTACCAGTGTACTTCTTCAGGATTATTTTTCTTTCGAGCCACTTATGCAAAAATGCACCAGCGCTGTTTCATTTGACCTCACAGGAAACAGAGTATAAAAGGCAGAGAAAGCAGTCCTCTAAGGTAATCTCAGTGGCATGCTCTGTAAAGAGGCTACATATCCTTTATGTGAAACAGCCATAGTTACCCCAGCCTCAGTACATAGGAACCTCCACAGATGACAAGCATGAAAAGTCCTTTCATCGGATCGCCCAGTCATTTTCTGGAAGCTGCACTGTAGAAACTGTAGCTGTTGCATATATGAGGGAGGCTTAAAAACATGTTCTGGCTCTACAGTGGTGTGTTATTGCAGGCCAGGCAGTGTGTGTGTGTGTGTTCGTTTAGAGACGGGCCTTATGTTTCTTAAGCAAGTGAGATATAATGTTAAAATGTCACAGGATCCTCAAATACATCACAGATGAAATAATGCTTTTTGTCTGAAAACATTTTTTTTTTTTCTTCTGAAGCCTAATGTCAACTTCTGTCTTTCTTTCTTGCGGCTTTTGCTGCCATGTTCTCCTGCTCTGACTGTGATATAAATAAATAACAATAAAGACCACTGCATTTACACCACTCTGGCTTTGACGAGACCCAGTTCATGTTTCACAGAGCTGCACTGACATCGGGGGGCCTTTGATCATTATTTATGATGGCCTTACAGAACTTTTAATAAAGCCTGCAGTTAATCATAATGGCACAATGATGCCATCTTCCTATGAGCCAAGTCGAGTACGATGGTTTTACATATTTCACAATTGCAAAATAACATAACAAACACACACACACACACACACACAAAGGTATTCTGCATGCATGGACAAATGGCAGGCATTGTAGTCTTTGGGAAATATTTTCTTTTTAATTCTCATTTACAAATCATTTGATATTAATATTTTAATTGAAGGAAAGCTAAATACAAACTCCCGACAGTAGTGGGACTTGACAAAAAAAAAAGAAAAGATCCATAAAGTGGAATTAGTGCATCTTTAAATAAAACACTTTGAAAGTCACAACAGCCTGGAGATGGAAATGAATGGTTGCGGAGCACAGCAATCCTGACTGGCCAAGCT
>NC_137928.1:19262764-19275264 GCF_963457725.1 Sprattus sprattus | reverse complement strand
AACACGGCGCTCAGTCTTTGCACGGCACGCCAGGTAGGGTAAGGCATACATGCGGTTGCTAATATACGTGGTGTATGTTGACATATATCAGATGCACGGGGCCCATATCCTCAACGTCGTATTTCACTAGTTATTACTTGTGGCTAATGGAGGCTTGGAGGACTTGGAAAGGTGGGCAAGGACTTTTAATACTAAATACACAAACACACAGAAACACTCACACTCTGACATTCCCCACATCCTTGGCTCGTGGCCTCTGTCTTTTATAGAACCTTATTCATACACTCATACACACGTACACACACACGTACACACACACACACACACGTACACACACAATCCGTTTCTCTCTCTTTCTCTCTAGTCACCCCCCCACACACTCATACACACACACACAATCTGTTTCTCTCTCTCTCTGTCTTCTATCTCTCTCTTGTCACCCCCCCCCCCCCCCCCACACACACACACATTCTCTCTCCGACACACACCGACAGAAGGAGGGTGTTTTCCAGCCTGGCTCAAACAGGGGGAATGGGCAGGTCTGACCACGACCAGTGACCTGAAATCAAAGCCGTGTCATGAGCCTGTGGGGGTTGGAGGGGGGGTGCGGGGGGGCACATTCCCTGTGATGATTTGCGCGTGAGGAGGGTGTTTGTTTGCTTTGGTGCGAGCGCGCTGCCCACATACCCCTGTGACAGGTGCTCATAAATTGTACAGTAGGGCATGAAGTGAAGAGAGTGTGCCAGAGAGGACCATACTGTTGTGTGTGTGTGTGTGTGTGTGTGTGTGTGTGTATGTGTGAGAGAAACAGAGAGAGAAGGTGTGTGTATGTGTAAGTGTGTGTGAAAAAGAGACAGAGAGAGAGTATGTGTGTGTGTGTGTGTGTGCGTATGTATGAGAGAGAGAGAGAGAGAGACAGAGAGAGAGTAGGTGTGCGTGTGCGTGTGCGTGTATGTAGGTCTGCTTTTCCTCAGTGCAGATAGCGGCCAGTCTCAGTGCTGTGTAGCCTTTACTGCAGAGCCAGACCCACAAACATGGGGGCGGGGGGGCTTTATGCAAAAATCAACAGCAGGAGCAGGAAAGGGGCCGGCAGTGGCGGCGGCCAGAGCGCAATCAGACACGGGGTCGGCGTGGGTCAGGGTCCACACCTGGGAGACATTGAGGCCCACAGACGGGTGCAGGCGGCTGGAGAGGAGAGGAGAGGAGAGGAGAGGCTGGGCTGGGGGTGCTGGATGGAGGAAGAGAGAGGCCGAGAGACAGGGGCGGTGCTGATACGTTTTACACGCAATACTTTAACACACACTCACACATTCTTTTACTCGGTCTCACGCACAAGCACACACACACACACACTCACATACACACACACACACACACAATAACAAGATGGAGGTGGGTTAAGCATCTGTGTCAAACACTGCAGACTTACACTCTTAATGTCATCCTCAGTCCACATATTTGACTTCAACACTGCATAACACAACACACACACACACACACACACACACACACACACACACACACACACACACACACACACACACACACACACACACACACAGTATGGTTGAACACCGTAATTTGAAGACCTAGAAAGTTATAGTTTCATTCAGTCTGCCTAACTCCATCTCCTCTATTGTACACTTCAAACACATATATTACCTCTTTCACACGTTCCTCTGTCTCACACACACACACACACACACACACACACACACACACACACACACACACACACACACACACACACACACAGTATGGTTGAACACCGTAATTTGAAGACCTAAAAAGTTATAGTTTCATTCAGTCTGCCTAACTCCATCTCCTCTATTGTACACTTCAAACACATATATTACCTCTTTCACATGTTCCTCTGTCTCACAAACACACACACACACACACACACACACACACACACACAGGTTTATAGGCTTTAATCTGTAATGATATCACTTTCATGGTGGCGCTGGCTCCGCGGGCCTACAGAGGAGGAGGAGGTGCTGGCGGCAGTGGGGCTGAGCTCCGGGTGACTCCTGCCTCCACCTCACGCCTGTCTGAAGCCCACTCGGCCCCTCTAAGCTGCTGAGCACCAGTGAGCCCTGCCTGCCCCAACCCTTCAAGGGCCCTAATCCTCCACCAGGGGCCCCATCAGGAGACATTCACAGCCACGCCTGGCCCCTGACCTCCCGATTGTTCGCGGAAACCTGCCGCTATTAAAAGTGTGTCTGTGTGTGTGTGTTTTAGTGCGTGAGTGTCTATGGATAGCAAATGTGTGCGACAGCAAGCTTGTGTATGCTTGTAAAATGTGTTGTGTTGTGAGTGTGTGTGTCTATGTGTGCAAACACAAAATGTGTGTATATGTGTGTGTGTGTGTGTGTGTGGGGCGGTTTTTTGTATTTATGTGTGTGTGTGTGTGTGCGTTAGGAGGTTGGATGGTGATTTGGGTTAGCGTGGTGGGCCTGGGCGGACCCTGCTGCTGACAGAACATGTCTGCTGCCATAGCCTGCCAGGCCCACAGACTGGAAAAGCCTCTGCTGGACAGGAGAGAGAGGGAGAGAGGGAGAGAGAAAGAAAGAAAGGGATGGAGGGAGAGCGGTAGAGAGAATGAGAGGGACAAAGCTGGATAGAGGCTGAGAGAGGCAGAGCGATACAGAGAGCAGTAGGAGACGTGTCATGGCTCCGAAGAAGAAAGCGCTGTAAGCGTGTCAGACAGCTAAGAGGAGGGAGGGGGAGGACCTCAGTAACATCCCTACATAGTCCTGATGCACTCATCTCATCTCAGCCGACCTCAGCTCAGGGAGGAGTGCGGTCCTCTCACGCTCACACACACACACACACACACACACACACACACACACACACACACACACACACACACACACACATACACACACACACACACACCCCAATCAAGACAGAAAATGAATGAATTAATCAATCAATCAATCAACTAAACACGTAAAACAGCCACAGCCCGTTATGAAAGTCAATCTATCAAGCAACAAAACACACACACACCCCAAAAACCTTTCCACTACAGAATCACAGTCAGTCAGTGTCTGTGTGTGTGTGTGCTTTTGTGTGTGTTGGCCTTCTCCACATCCCCCTTGCTCTGATGCCTGATTCAGAACACATTGGCGGGCAGCGAGGCTACAAGGCCTGTGGTGGCAGAGATATATGGAACTCAGTGTGGGGAAGAAACCCAACGAGGGATCAAAGGGAGCAAAGCAGCCTTAATCAGCCGCACTGTGTGCCAGAGCAGAGAGAGAGGGAGAGAAAGAAACCAGCACAGGTCAGACAGAGAGAGAGAAAGAGAGAGAGAGAGAGAGAGAGAGAGAGAAAAAGAAGGAGAGAGAGAGAGAGATTGAGAAAGGGAAAGAGACAGAGAAAGAAACAGAATTGGAGAGAGTGTTGTTCTGTAATGGCAGCAGGCGATGGAGATGGAGACATCGGTGCTGTAGGTGGCGTGGTGCTGATTGTGTCTGGGGCTGTGAGCGTGGTGAGTCTCGGCGCGGCCCCAGCTGGCTCTGGTTAGTGCTCCTGTGTCAGGACCCTCTGGCCCACTGCTGCCGCAGCACCACAAGATAAACGGCACAGCGCTTCATCTCCAATCAGCCTTCATTACAACGCCACTCCACAAACACACAGCAACATACAGCAACCCACACACACAAATACCCACACACATACATACACACACACACACACACACACACACACACACACACTGTTTCTCTCACACACACGCACTCATAGTGACAGAAACACACGCAAGCCAAGATGGTGCAGTGCGATCCATCCCCGGCAGCTGTGCTATCTGACCTCGCACAATTACAGCCGTGCGCCCTCCATGAGGAGGTGTCAGCACCTTTAGCCGCTAACTGTGAGCTAGCGCTGGGCCTGGAGATGCAGCTCTTAATCAGGGCACAGAGACTGGGCTCCATGGGTGATGTCCAGCAGTAGGACGCTAATAGAATGACCAAGTGATTCAAAGGTGAGTTGTGTTGTGTGTGTGTGTGTGGGGGTGGGGGGGGTCTTTCCCAAATATGGGCCAGTTGACTACAGAGCCCTTTCAGGTTTTTATGTATTACTCCTGAAACACAGCAGCTGTCAAATATTAAACTTTTTAGAGGACAAAACCTAAGATCAAGGGGCAGAAAGGAAAAGAAGAAAAGTCTTGTGCCTCCTTCACACGAATGCCATTCAGGGGTCTCCCAGCTCTCAGGGCCACATCTGAACTCAGTGAGACTTCAGGGGTCTCCCAGCTCTGAGGGCCACACCATTCAGGGGTCTCCCAGCTCTGAGGGCCACACCATTCAGGGGTCTCTCAGCTCTGAGGGCCACACCATTCAGGGGTCTCTCAGCTCTGAGGGCCACACCATTCAGGGGTCTCTCAGCTCTGAGGGCCACACCATTCAGGGGTCTCTCAGCTCTGAGGGCCACACCATTCAGGGGTCTCTCAGCTCTGAGGGCCACACCATTTAGGGGTCTCTCAGCTCTGAGGGCCACATCTGAACTCAGTGAGACTTCCCAAACAGACTGGCAGGAGAGCAGAGGAGAGGCCAGCGGAGTCATGAGAGTGCAATATGAAATTCATTCGATTCACGCTCATGATATCGCTCTCGTCTAAGTCCCATCACGGGGGCTGCTAATCTTCCTGAGCGACACGCCGCTAATGGAGCTTTCACATAACAACTGCAGATAATCCCACAAATGAAAAGCTGGAATTAGAGGCCTCATCCTCCTTAAAAGGTGGGCATTAGCAACACCCTGGTGGTGTTAGGTATTACACAGTGTGGGTGGTCATCAGACCTGAGAGAGAGAGAGGGAGAGAGAAAGAGAGAGAATGAATAGAGAAAGAGAGAGAAGGAGAGGAAGAGTGAGAGACAGGGAGAGAAGGAGAGAGAGAGAGCGATAGAGAGAGAGAGAGAGAGGGGGAGAGAGAGAGAAACAGCGAACAACACTATGAGAGTGAAGTGAATGAGTGAGTTGGGGGTGGGGGGGGAGAAACATAGAGAGCCATATATAAAGGCAGTGAAAGGGTGAAAGTGAGAACAGATGGAGACACTCAGAACAGGAGAGAGAGAGAGAGAGAGAGAGAAAGAGAGAGAGAGAGAGCGAGAGGTGGAGGGGATGACCCATGATGACTCTGGGAGAACCCTGTGTCCAGTTCTTCCCCTGTGCTGGAGCTATTTTTAGCGAGAGTGTGAGCGTCCCCCTATGCCGCCTGGAATGAAACGAGGTGTCTGGACTCCTGGCTACAGGCTGTGCCAAGCAGACACGACTTTATCAAGAGGACACGGACACATAACCACACACGCACACGCACACACACACACACACACACACACACACACACACACACACACACACAGACACACACACGCACACACACAGACTGACACACACATACATGTACACAGACAGACACACAGAGACAGACAGACAGACAGACAGACACACACACACACACACACACACAGACACACACACACACACACACACACACAGACACAAACATAAAGACACACACACACACACACACACTCACACATACACACACTCACTCACAGAGACATGTTCCCATAAGTTAATCCCCTCAGGCTCTGATAAAGAAATAAATCTAAATCGTACACACTGACACGCACGTACGCACACCACAGTGTCACTCAGTACCGAAAGCCACATGCAACCGATGTGCTTCCAACCCAATCCCCACACACACACGCCTTGTACTATGAGTGTGTGTCTGAGTGTGTGTCTGAGTGTGTGTGTGTGTGTCTGAGTGTTTCACATTAGTAGAATGGCTCCATGTCACCTCCTCATTAGAGCGGTTTGAGGCGGTGCTAGAGGGTTTCCACTGGGTCCTAAGGAGAGGCTTCAGCTGAGTGACCTTCCATCACATGGACCCTCCTGACCTCTCCTGCCTCCACCGGCCCCAGCCCCTCACACTGCCCACCTTCGGCAGACACACACACCCCTGCGCTCACTTCTGAAAGCTTAGACATGGAAGAGGAACGTCAGGGAGCACAGTGTGTACACTACAGTGTGACCATCGCATAGTCATGATGATGACTGTCATCCACACAGACAGAGGGGAGTGCTGGCTAGGGCAGAAGACAGCACTTATGATGCATGTACACACGTCCAAACGCAAGCTGGGTACATTAGTGTGGGTCCCTCGCTGCCTCCTGTACCCACAGTAAGGGACCAGGCAGGCGGTCAGTGTTCTTTCCCTGTGTGTGTGTGTGTGAGTGTGTGTGTGTGTGTGTGTCTGTGTGTGTTTTCCAGCTCAAACAGCTGCAAAGGGACAATGCTCCGTCTACCCTGTCTACCAAGGACACATCATGTCACTGCCTCTGTTCAGCAAGCATGTATGCAAACCTGCACACACACACACACACACACACACACACACACACCCATCCACACACACACACACAGCCACACTCACGGCTGAAATGAAAGCAAATGCATGTTCAGCATGTAGTGTGTGAGGAGACGTGGGGCGTCCTGCGGTCCATTAGGCCTGGTACGTGTGTGCAGAGTGACGTCCCTGAGGGCCCCCCCAGGGGCTGCCTGCTGGCTGGACCCTCTCTGAGCCCCCTGCGATCAGGGGCCACGGAGCTCAACATGGGACATTATTGTGTTTTTATTCAATTACATGATTAATAAACTACACTTGTATTCCATAAGGGGAGCATTTCCAGTCAGGAGAAATGATCATACACCTGCTTGTTATATAACAGACGAATGAACCTCATTTGTAATCCAATGCATTAGGCTAAGTCTCTTCACTTTTTAACGGGTCATAAACTAGACAACCCAAAGCGAGGCGAACTATCTGCTGTGTTGGTGCTGAGCAGCCTTTGCCACTAACCCACGGGCACACTCAGAATGCAGCCTTGCCACTAACCCACGGGCACACTCAGAATGGGCACACTCAGAATGCAGCACTGCTGCTCGACCCCCCAACACAAACATCTTAATTCACTCCCACACGGCAGGGGATGGCTGCTGAGAGAATAGAAGACCCAGGTCCCAGCACTCTCTCTCTCTCTCTGGCTTGCTGTGGAAGCCTGGTGAAGCCAGAGGGCCCACCGTGACCGGCCACCCGCTAACAGGATTGGCTCCTGACCAAGCCCGCTCTCCTCTCCTCCTTTGCTCTCCTCCCTTCTCCTCCTCCTCCTCCTCCGTATCTATTCTCTCCATAACATGTCAGAGCCCCTCCACTGCTATGCCTCTTTTTCACAATTAAAACAAATAGAGAGAGAGAGAGAGAGAGAGAGAGAGAATGAGACAAAGAGAGAGATAGAGAAGGGGGGAGAGAGAAATAAAGAGCGAGAGATCAGGGGGTAGAGCAGAGGAGCAGAGAGTGCAGAACCATGAATGAAGACAAGGCGCGCTTCTGGTCTAATTGGATAAATTAGTTGCTTGAGGGGTGCGGTTCTCCGATGGAGGGCCGGGGAGGAGGCGCGAGGGCTGGTGCCATTTCTAATTACAGCCCCGTTTAGCTGGGTGTCTGTCATTTGTGGTGGGATTCAATTAGGCCGTTCCACTGCCGTGGCTGCCACACCATAGGGCTTTGAATGATGGGGGCAGGCAGACTGACAACCTCAACGAGAAAGCGTGTGGATTTCCCGCAAATGATGATTTTACAGCAGGACAACACACATGTTGACACACACACACACACGCACACACAAATATATGAGTACAGATGCGTTCACACAAAGAGGAACATGTACAAACAGAATAAAAAAACGCATACATATATGACAAAAACACATGCGTGCACACTCACATATACACTGCACCACCACTGCTACATCACCATTGAAATATAAAGCCGTCACGTGACAGCATCTCTCACAAACACAGCCGCGTCCGAGGTCTTATTATAGCAGGGCACTGCACACCCTGAGGTGCTTTCCCTCCCATCCTCTGCCAAGACTGGTGTGTGTGTGTGTGTGTGTGTGTGTGTGTGTGTGTGTGTGTGTGTGTGTGTATGTATGTATGTATTTGGTGTGTGTGTGTGTGTGTGTGTCTCCTCCTGCATCCCTTCCACATGCAGCCAAGCCTGACTAACAGCCACTCACACACTAACCAGATGGCTGTTCATTTAACAACAGCTCTGATAATGATTGGGATTAGTATTAGAGGTGTGGTTAATCATTCATTAAGGAGTCAGAGTGCTGTGTGTGTGTGTGTGTGTGTGTGTGAGTGTGTGTGTGGCACCATCGTGGAGTGGCCATCTTCACCGCGGCTGCTGTGGTCGTTCGCACACAGCCTATTCTGGGCCATGGTGTATGTGAGAAGAAGAGGGAGATGGGAAGAAATGAGCAATGAAAGGGAGGGAGAAGGAGAAGGAGTGGGGGGAGAGAGGAGAGAAAGAAAGGTGCCATCCTCTCACAGTGCCAGCCAGTAGAGTGCGAGGCCATTAGAGCTCTCACGGTGATGTGTGTGTGTGTGTGTGTGTGTGTGTGTGTGTGAGTGAGAGAGAGAGAGAGAGAAAGAGGCTGCACTCTCCTCTCTCCTCTCCTCTTGCATCTTCCTGGAAAGAGCTGTAGCCGGGGCACAGATCTCATTTCCTTGCCAGTGGCGCGGCCCAGCCTGGCCCAGCTGTTAGAGCGCTAGGCGTTAGCACCCTTTTAGCCGCAGCAGCCTGCAACCTCTCCATTATGTTCCCCATCTTTTATTCATCCGCTCGGCCATCTTTTATTGATACACATACTCATACACATATACACATGTGAAAGACTGGGAGGCTAGCGCTAAGAGTGTACGAGCGTGAGAGTATATGGGTGTGAGAGTGTGTGTGTGTGTGTGTGTGTGTGTGTGTGTGTGTGTGTGTGTGTGTGTGTGTTTGTAGTTACTGTATGTATGTCTGTGTATGTATTCATGCAAGAGTGTGTGTGTGAGAAAAACTAAGTGTGTGTACGTGTGTGTGAGAGATAAAGATAGTGAGACAGAGAAAGAGAGTGTGTTTAGGTGTGTGTGTGTGTGTGTGTGTGTGAGTATGGGAGAAAGGGAGTGTGTGTGTGTGTGTGTGTGTGTGTGTGTGTGTGTGTCTCTGTGTGTGTGTGTGTGTGTCTGTGTGAGGGTGCGTGAGAATAGGTGGCAAGGAACACGCTTGCAGAGCAGGGTCAGACACCCGTCTTTATTATTTATCCATTACTCATCTCCATCCGCACACAAATAGACTAAATGTCGTAGCCGCTCTTCACCGAATCAATTTACGCGTCGCGGCTTTAAGCAGGGTTGCCGGGGGCTACCAGGATGGGAGAAAGTCATAAAACACGTCAGAGGCTCAGAGACACCTCGCCACCATCACTCCATTTTCAGAGCTCTCAAACGCCTCTCTGCTTTCAAAGTGTTCCTTCTTCACTGCCTTGTCTAGACAATCTACAATGGAGCCTGAAAACATCCATGTGCATCTTTTAAAAGGGCTTCCTCCCCCCATATCCCAACCCCCCACCCTTCTCCTCCTCCTTCTCCTCCCTCTCTCTCGCGCTTTCTCTATCAGTCTGTTGGGCTTTCCCTTGAGCAAGCTGTTAAGTGCAAGTCTCCAAAAAAAGCCCATTTGCTGCAGCAGGTTGGAGCCTTTCCGTCCCCTCCCACACTCACAAACACAAACTCACACACACAAACTCTCACCCGCACCCACACACACAAACTCACACACCCACATGCACACAGGCACACGCACACGCACACACACACACACCCACAGGGACATGTGTGTAGCCATGACTATAACACAGTGTCCGAGCGACATAGATAAAGTTGGGAAAATGGCACAAGGACACCCAGGCCCAATGTGTCAGCAGTGGAGAGAGGAGGAACCAAGAGAAGAGAAGAGAAGTGAAGAAGAGAGGAGAGGGGGATGGGGGGGGCGTCTCTGAAAGCAGGAATTATTCTTCATCGTCTCACACTGTCGCCGCGCATTACTCTCAAGCTCTTGGCTTGCTGAGGAGAGCGACCCCGGAATGAATGGGTGAGTGCTGAAGGGGAAGAAATAATGATTGTAGGCCGCTTTTACACTCGCGTCACTCTCCTCTTCCCTTCCCTCTCTATTTGGCACCATACTTTTCAGGCCCCACTAATGTCACTTCGCCCCTTTCTCTTGTCCCCTTTTTAGCAACTCCTTGCAGAGTGTCTTCCAGTAATTGAGTGGCCTTATTTTTTTAAAGCAAAAGAGAGAGATAAAGGGTGAAGCAAAGCAAAGAGAGAGAGAGAGAGAGAGAGAGAGAGAGAGAGAGAGAGAAGGATGGGGGGGATATAACAAGGTTCCCCAGGGGCATGTGACAAACTGATCAACTAACACACCCCAGTTAAGTGTCCGAATGCCGCCTGTGGCGGCGAAGGCCGCGCTCAGAGCATTGCTTGCCGACGTCCCCTACTTAACCCGGCCACGGGCCCCAGACGCAGCACCGCCGCCGCCGCAGCACGACGCCTGGCCATCCCGCTGTCACTGGTGTGGTCCAAGCCCCAAAACCACCACGGCCGTCCTTCGCCAAGTCCCTCTCACGGTGCTATTAGCGTTTGACGCTCCAGTCCGTGTGGCTGTCATAGTCAGCGCCGCGGTGTCCTGTGTTTGTGAGGGGGGGGGGAGCCTGGATAGCCGCTAGCTGTTCCCTTTTCCAAGTGCTGTCAAGCCTGGCCCCACACAAGTGTGTTGTTTTGGAGCTTAAACCGCTGTCACAGCAACGTTGCCAAACTCTGTGTCTCTGTTAAAATGCTAATGGCTAACGCAGACTCACTTTTCCAGGCTCGCAGCATGCTGCCGTCAAACCCAGCACAACGGTGTCTTTGAGGGCCGTGAAATGACACTCGGAGATGTGAAGTTCCAGCAGCGCAGGGCTGCTACTGTAGCCCAGCGAGAGTCCTGGTGAGAGTGTGTGAGTGTGTGTGTATGTGTGTGTGTGTGGGTGGGTGTGTGAGTGTGTGGTGCTGATGGTCTGAGGGGTCAGAGCGCAACAGAAGCTCTCGGGGCTAGGAGGCTGTCGGCTCTGTGCTCTCATCTGGTACCACAGAGGTCATCCAACAACGAGGGGCAGACTCAAGCGTAACAGGCCACTCCACCTTCAGGCTCTCTCTCTCTCTCTCTCTCTTTCTCTCTCTCCTCCATATCTGTCCCTCCCCTGCTCCATGTGTCGCTTTTTTACCCCATTTCACAGTCCCTTCTCCCCCCATCATGCTAGGTGTCTGGATCCCAGAGAGGACTCACGCAGGCGTTTAACATTGAGAGTGAGCTAAAGAAGACTGGGAAAGGGGGGGGGAGACAAAAAAATTGAGTGCATTGGCGTACACGCAAACATTGTGCATGTGGGTGTAAAAGTGTGAAGCTTTGAGCCAATGAGCTGGCTCTGCACCGGGACACTCTGAAGCCCAGCTGAGCACTCGCTCGAGGGGATGTGACACCTCTGCGCCGGCGCTCCCCTGGAAGCCAAACGTGTCCCATCAGCCCTGCTCTGCAAGAGCGAACACTGTGTGGATCAGCAGAGGACGTGAGGGGGTGGTTATGGAGGACTGTATGCATACTCTGTCGCCTCTGTGATGAAATGCGGGGATGGCGGATGGATAAGTGAGAGGTGGGAAGTCCAAGCGTGACTGTCCGCTAGGCTGCTACTCTCTCAGCAGTGTGCGACAGCTTCAGAGACGGATATCTGAGCGCTAATGGCAGCCGATACATTGTATAGCCGTTTTGAGATTGCCAGTTATAGCGTCCTCACTCAATACTGGACCTTTTCTTATCATTAATTGTCCATAGGAAAGGTTTGGACCCAGACAAATCTAAAAATAGGGCCCAGGTTGAAAAATCCCGAAGTTTCCCTTTAAGGCACGCAGCGCTAACTCAGACTATAGCCCTCCGCTAATGTGGTGCACAGACTCCATCCAATTCAAACAGGAGGCAAATGAGTTAAGTGTGAGAAGAGCCAGACCAGTGATCTCCTCACCAAAGGTATTAATACCGCACTGTGTTATTGTGTTCATGCTTGTTGATTAACTCCTAATGTAGGCTCTGTCGATGGACACCATATTTCATGTTCCATCTCATTTCATGTTGTTCAAGCCAGTTCTGGACTGATGAAAGGTTTCAATGCTGAATGTTTATGCAGTTCGGCTCGCATTGCAGCCCTTTTGGCATATTTGATTTCTCATTGATGAGAGCAATGATAGTATAGCTGGGGTTGAGGCAGGCAGACAGACAGACGGTGTGTTTGTATTGGGACGGGACGCCCAAGCACGACGGTTCTGATCCATGTTTTAGGCCAACATGTAAGGCTGCACTGAGATCAGTTACTCTATGTACAGTCGGATACGCATGCTGTTCTAAGTTGTGCTTTTTATGTGAATGAAAGCACATGCTGGGAGAAGTCTGTTAGGAGGGACGGTTGCTGTTGCATACTCAGTTTAAGCGGATGTCTGCACTGTACGGTCAATCATTACTGGCAGACTGTAACTAACACTTCAAAGACGTATCAAATGCGTTATGA
>NC_137928.1:19235264-19257764 GCF_963457725.1 Sprattus sprattus | reverse complement strand
AACTAACTAGGATTGATGTCTCGGGAGAGGATGCCGTTAATCTAGTTGCTTAGGCACTCTTGTTGAAAGCACAAGGGTGTATTCAGACAGATGCTTAAGCTCATTCTGTTTGAAAATTAAGACAACATAAATGTCAACTGGTGTTTATGGGAGACAAAATGAGAAAGGGTCCATGAACAGTCCTTACGGAGGCATAACTAATAATTTGAATGTTAAAATGTTTATATTGTGGAGCATAAATTGTTAAGAAGCTACAAAGTCTAAATGTTTGTGTGGACAGATACTGTATATATGTGTGTCTGTGCGTGTGTGTGTTTGTGTATGTTAGTGTGTGTGTGTATTGACATTCAGTGGTGTACTCTGCCCTCACCTGTTCCGGAGCCCACGACGTCCCTGCTGGGCGACTCAGACATGGCGTCGGCCAGCCTCTCCCTCAGGCCCTCTTCCGTTGTGTCGGCCGAGGTCATGTGACGCAGGCCGAAGCTCTCGGGCCAGCTGCCACACACCTCCAGCAGGGTCACACTCCGGTCGAACGTTCCTGCAAGACCCCAGAGAGAGAGAGAGAGAGAGTTAGACGCTTAGTGTACTCACACACACACACACACACACACCAACACACACACTATGAGTGCTCATTCCCCCATCAGCACTCTGTTCTCTGCTTCATATTTATCTTACAGCACTGCGGCTGTCTTGAAATGATCACGCCACAAGATCCTCTTTCACTGAGAGAGGGAATAGAAAAGGAGATAGAGAGAGACATAGAGGGAGAGAGAGAGAGAGTGAGAGAGACAGAGAGAGAGAGTGAGTGAGTGAGAGAGAGAGGGATAGAGAAAGAGAGACAGACATAAGAATGAGATAGAGAGAGACAGACTGACATAAGAATGACTGTTCTGTTCTTCTCTCTTGAGGAGTTGAGCAGTGCTGTGGATGTTTCCGATGCTCTGAGCTGAGAGATGCAAGCAGCAGCAGCAGCAGCAGCAGTAGCCAGAGCACCGCACCGCAGCGCAGGTAGCTCACAGGGGTAATACGTGCTTCATGGTGCGCTACAGCCCAAAAGGCTTGATCACACTACTGCTCTTTACAGCACGCCAGAGAAAATGCCCTCCCCCCCCCACCCCACCTCTCTGTGTCTGTGTGTGTGAGAGAGAGAGAGGAACAATACCTAGCAACAAGTGAAAGTACCATGAGAGGAACATAAAGGTTTTCCTGGAAGCGGGGCAGGAAGGAGCATCCGGGCTGATAAACAGCGTTGGAAGAGAAGGAAAGAAAAAGAAAAAAAACTGAAAAAGAGAAGGAGGGGGACAGTGTGCCTGTAGAGATTCTGGTCACGGTGGAGAGATAACCAAAGGAACGACATCATAGAGTAGAAGATAGCATGAGAGACACACGAAAGACCAAAAAAGAAAGAGAGAGAGAAAGAGAGAGAGAGAAAGAGAGGTGGCTGAGAGGTGAGTGGGGTCTCGCTCTGCCCCGCTACCCCACCCAGATACCTGCTGTGTGTAACGCAGGGGCCGGGGTTATTTGCACCGGTTGCGCAGGGACCCTTTGATCTGGGGGCCCAGTGGCTATCTGCACTTGTCTCGGGGGCCTCTGGCCAGCCTCAGCCACACTCTGGCCCCTCTGACAGCAGCTAATGTGCGGGCGAGAGCACGCCGCAGTGCGGCCGGCCGGACGGGCCCCCGGGGCTGATAACGGGGCAGAGGGGGGGGGGGTCTTTGCTATCTGCTGCTGAACATTCGGCCGGTCCAGTGCAGAGCTGCTGATAACTTTATGCCACTTCATAAAAAGCTGTTTGTCCTGTGTCTGCCATTGATCCCTCAAAGGACTCCGCTCAAGCACACACACACACACACACACACACACACACACACACACACACACACACACTTCACTCCGACTAACACACACACACAAACACGCACACATACTCTCACACTCTACACACATCCAGACCAGCAGGCCCACCATCAAAGCCAGAGCCCTGCGGGAGTGTGAGTGTGTGTAGATGTGTATGTGTGTGTGTTTGTACGCATATGTGTGCGTGTGTGTGCGGCCAGAGCGTCCGTGAGAACACAAATACCTCTTCTGTGCCAAGCAGAGACCCTCCACCGCCACAAATCATCAGGCGACACACAGTTATTCCGGCGCCTACAAATGTAGCCTTTTTTCCCCTCCCCTTCCCCCCTCCGCTGCGCTGGAGCAAAACCGGTGAAATTCGAATCAGATTTTTCTGCCTCGACTCCGGAGGCTAGGGTTAGTCTTGTGGTCGGTCGGCAGAGACAGTGAAAGACAGCGCATCGCCCTGAAACCTGAACTCTTAATACAGTTGGGGGCACGTGGGATGGGGCTGGAGGATGGTGGTGGGTGGGTGGGGGGGCATGTTTGTATATCTCAACACTGATGCGTGTGCTTATGTTGGGCTTAATCCCTGAGTATGTTTGTTTACAGTAAGTGGGCCACAGTGTACATGTGTGTGAGTTTAGAGCTAAGCTTGTGCGTGTTGGATATAGTTTGCGTTGAAGTGTGTGTGTGTGTGTTTGTGTGTGTGTGTGTGTGTGTGGTCGCATGAGGGTTTTTATAGGACAGGTGATGATGACTCCCTCTTCACTGGGCACCTAAGGCCACGAACACTGTTCCATTCCAGTGACAAACTCAGACACACACTGAGCGTGGTGTTGGCACACACACATGACCGTGCGGCCGCTCCCCACGGCCTTCCTCTCTGACCCTCTGGAGGAGCGGAGCTCTGGATAGAGAAGATCAAAGGCAGCACAGCACACAGGAAACGGCAGGAAGTTACAACACACACACACACACAAATAATATGGCTCAGATCTTCTGACAAACACGTCTGAGGGATGGGTGGTGGTGATGTCTGTGTGTGAGGTTGGGTGTGTGTGTGTGTGTTAGAGAGAAAGAGTGTGTCTCTCTATGATTCCCATCTCTGCCTGTGGGCATATTTGGAGGGGGTCCGGTGTCAGTATGGTAAAGGGCACGTGTGGATGTCAAGGTCAGGGGTTCATGCTGGCCCACAGGGGAGACCCTTCCATCAGCCCAGAGACCCATAAACACCAGCACAGGCCCTTCACACATCCCTCACCAAATAATCATGGGCCTCACTTAGCAGTAATAATAGCATCTAAGCAACACTCTGGCCAGGAGCCTGATGGGTCGAGCCAGGAGGAGCCGAGCCTTGCTGGGCTGGGTTGGGCTCTTCACGTGTTCAGGGCCCTGGTGTGCCTGGTGTGCGTGTTCTTGCCGCCCTATTAATTCTTCACCGGTACATCTCCTCTGCGCTGCGCAGATATGAGGACATCATGTTCACACAGCTTTAGCGGGAAGCGCCGTGTTTTTCATCATCATAAACCCCCCTCTTTAGCGCCCTCCCTCCCGCCTCCACTGGATTAGTCCAGGCCCCAGCTGTTGGCAAACGCCGGCCTGCACGTCTCACATCAGCCACACACTTTTCCTTCAAGACTTAATCGCCATTGCTGTTCACCTTTTTGTGGGCCAGCAACTCACAACAGAAATTCTCTATCTCTCTCTCCCACACACACACACCCACACACACACACACACACACTAAAATAAGTACAAGGTCACATAAACACCATGGCACATGCCGCAGTCTCCGAGCTACCTGAAGCCTGTCTGGAATGGCCAAACAGCTAAATGACCAGTAGGGTCCAGACGGTCTAATGCAATTAGGCTTTATTAGCTGCCCATAACATTGATTGAGCTAACCAGGATTTATGACGCCGGACAGTGCCTTTCTGTTTATAGTAATGTTCCTAATTTGGGCCTGGAAAAAGCCACCTTTAGAAGTGGAAGAAACCAAACAGTGTGTAAATCAAGGTTCTGCCGTGACTTTGGAAAGGTCAACACACAAATGCGCATCTCCCACGTCGGTCGCTGAGAGTTGATGCAGAGAAATCTGCACGTTTGGTAGGGAAAGTCACTAAATTGGAATGCTTTGGCAGGGACACGAGGATGTTTCCAGCCCAGCCCAGTACAAGCAGAAGCCGGATGCAGGCAGAGGTGTTTGCGGTCTATGTGTATACATGTGTGTGTGTGTGTGTGTGTGTGTGTATGTGTGAGTGTGTGTTTAGGGGGGTTGTGGATGGGTAGGCTAGTGCTCTATCTGCTGGCGGGACACTTTGGCGGAGGGCTGTGCTTTGAGGGGTGATGCCAGGGGAGCTCTGCAGATAAGGGTGACACTTTGTGCTCATGACACCCTCCCCCCACACCAATGCACACACAGCCACACACAGCCACACACACACACACACACACACACACACTTGCACCCTTCACATCCCCCCGGCCCCGCTTCATCTGCCTGCCCTGGAGCGCCCCTGCCCTGTGCCCTGCTTTCAGAGCCTCGCTCTCTGAGCCGCTTCTGAAGTGCTGCCAGGGAGCTTCCTTTCCATCACACACACTCACACACACACACACACAGTTGAGTACATGAGTACACACCTACAGAAACACAAACACATTTGCACACTTTCAAAACGGCACAAACACAGTCAGACAGCCCTATTACAACACACACACACACACACACACACACACACACACAAACACACACACACACACACACACACACACACACACACACACACACACACACACACACACACACACACACACACACACACACACACACACACACACACACACACACACACACACACACACACACACACACACACACACACACACACACCCCCATCAAGCGGTCTTTGTAAACCCAGACTGACAGCATTAGAGACAAGTGCTTCTATGCTCGGGCATTAGAAGTCCTGAGAGCTGCCAGAAGTGTTCAGAGACACCGTACTAGTGTTAATGCAGATGGAAGCTCCCAGGATTAAACACATGATAGGTGGCTCCAAGGATGTCCCCTTTCATTTCCCCCCTCTCACCCCCCCCCCCCCCCCAAAAAAAAGAAACCTTAGTGTCAGGAGACCTCCCCCGTTCATTACGTTGCCTTTTAAAACATTCATTCCCTCCCCGTCTCTCTCTTCAGCTCTCGAAGTGTCAGTGATCCAGTCAATGGTGGACCCTCGGAGGGCTTTCCCTCACGCTCTCTTTCACACGGAGCGTCCCTCAGGCTCTCGTTCCCCGAGTCCCTTTGCCGGTGTACGCACCGGAGCATCCACCAGGGCCACCGCAAAACCCCCCTCTCCTTCTCCCCCAGTAATTAGCCATAAACCTTTAATAGCAGCCGTGGCCCTCTGTCTCCACACCGTGGGTGGCACTTTCAGCACCACTCCAAATCCACCGCTTTAACAAAAAGCAAACGCTGAGGTGAGGATAGGGAGGTGTGCGGATCAAAGGCGCTTTCAGTAGAAGGTATCGCAGTGAAACACGAAGCTGCCAGACCCTAGAAGGTCATGACTGTATGCCAGGTGATTACCACGTCAAGAGAAAGAGGAGGGTGGGGGGAAGAAAAAAACGAAGAATGGGTTTGACCCGCCCCGTTGGGATTACACTGTCCCACAGCACCTTTGGCATAGCCAGAGCTATCAGTGATGGATTAGCTGCCTGAAGGAGATCCTGGGATTCACACACTTCAGCCTGCTCCGCCGCGGCCTGGATTCCTTCCTTCTGGAGGGTGGCTCCTGAAGGATTCATTGTTTGCTCATCCAGGCGCCAAACAGAAAGTCAGAAGCGTGAGTCACCAGAAGAGAGAAAATCCTCGGGAGATAGACTTTAAATCCACGGCTGGCTTGCGCCCGCTTCTTCTCACCGGCTTCTTGGCTTCCTTTTTCATTTTCAGCTGCTGTCCTGAGGCCAGCTCTAAAGCCGTACTGAAACATCTTTGAAATACATCAATAAAACACAAGTTATAGTTGACCCCGGTGAAAAATCAGGAATGTTAGCTTCATAAACAACAATCCTGGTGCGCCCGCACTAACTCCTTCAAACATTTGACATACCTTCAAAGTTTTCTCGAGTGATAGTAGTTGATGCGATGTCAACTATTTAACGAAACACGAAATGCTAGCCGTGAACACTTGCACCCTTCACTTCAGCTGACAGAGCATTGAGACGTAGCGAGCGATAGAAAGATCAGGCGTGACGACAACGTGCTGGCTGAGGTGCGGGCTAGGAGAAGAAAGATCAGATGAAAGGTGGAGATAAATCAGTGTAGTCTCCCCTGCTGCCCTCAGTACGGCACAGACAGACGCAGCCTAGAGAGGCACGCAGGGGCTAGAAGGACACAGCTACTGTTACATAGCGGCACATAGTTGCGCGCACCTGCGTTTATAAAATCGTGATTAATCATGAATTAAACCTTAAGTCTCATCTTCAGCTACTAAGCTCAAGAGATTAGTAACACAGCCTAGTAACACTGCCTAGTAACACTGCCTAGTAACAAAGCCTAGTAACAAAGCCTAGTAACACTGGGGCGACAGTGGTACAGGAGGTAGAGAAGTCGTTTAGTACTCAGAAGGTTGCTAGCTCGATTCCCTGTCGAAGCGTCCTTGGGCAAGACACTGAACCACTAATTGCTCCTGATGTGCAGTGTGCCACCAGTGTAAATGTAAAAAATGTGTATACATCCTTGTAAGTCGCTTTGGATAAAAGAGTCTGTTAAATGTAGTAACTCGGCCTAGTTACATAACTAGTGACATAGTCATATTTGTACATAGTTGCACATGTTTGATAAATCTTGTGTGTAATCATGATAAAAAAACTTGACGCCAACAGCTACTGAGTTGCAGAAAGTTGTGGCGCTCTGTCTTTCAGTCTGCTGCTATCTCTGGTCCATCTCACTGAGGCCACCCACGCGGGTGCACTCCCATCGCTCCGCAGGAACATGCCATCGCGGACACTGCCGCGTGTTTAGGTTAGCACATGGGTCCCCGCCGACTGTCAGCGCTGCACATATGGGCCATATGTTAGCGGGCCATGACCCGGAGCGCTGGGACAGACGCGTTCTGTGTTTGCACATCTTGTAAACACGCAGGGTTCCGTGTTCAGTGCCCGCGCGGGCTAATCGCACAGCAATGTCAGCTGAGGTGGGGAGAGACGGAGCGAGTGTGCTGTGTGGAGTTATGCGTGTGTGCATATGTGTGTGTGTTTGCATGTGTGTTAGGGGGTGCAGTTGCTACCCACTGAATGTATGGTGTTTTCTGCTGTAATGTCAACCACTTGTGTTGCTGAGCCAAAGCAGCGTGGGCTAATATGAGTTGTCGCTATCCCGGCTACGGACTCCATCAGTGAGAGTCCCTGTCCGTAACATCACCCTCTGCTCCTGGCCGCTGTGGAGCCTGGTCCTGGGAGAACACAGCAGAGGAGAGAGGTGCAGGGTAGGGGGCGTTTGCTCTGTCACCCCTGGGAAGTGTGGGGACCCCCTGGGCCAACTCCCCAAAGCCCCCTTACCCTCGACCTGACCCCGCCAGAGACCTGCGAGACCCAATAACTCAACATCAAACGGTGGCCATGCCTGCTCAACAGACAGGCGCGCAGTGTTTCTCATTTGGGCTCCAACCAGCCAGGCGTGTGTGTGTGTGTGTGTGTGTGTGTGTGTGTGTGTGTTTGAGCTAACATACCTAAGGCCCTAATGGTGCTGGAGTGGGAAATAAATGAGCAGGGAAATGAGAACGCAGCCTCTCTTGCAGACAACACTGTTCTTTCTCCTCTTTCTCTTTCTCTCCCTCTCTCTCTCTCCAGTCCGAGGGTCGTTAATGGCTGCATTGGTGCCTGTCGTAGGGGTCTGATGGCATTAATAATAAAGTTGGCGTCGGCCCCGGCAATGATTAAAGGGGACCGATACGCTTGACACAGAGCAGGCCCCGAAGGGTGTGTTTGCTGACAAACGGCCAGAGAGCTCTGACAGGCCGGGGCGCAGGGAGCACGCTCTTCCCTGGCCTGGTGCTGAGGGTTTGCACTCTGGGCTCTCAGTCACACACACACACACACTCACACACACACAAAGACACACACACACACACACACACACACACACACACACACACACACACACACACACACACACACACACACACACACACACACACACACACACACACACATTCAATCACCTCTAAAACACAGTTACAGATACACACTCTCTTTCACATGTAGCTTTCTCACTTACATATACACACCCAGGCACTCACGCACACACACACACACACACACACTCACACACGCAAGTACACACAAACACACACAGAAGACTAGAAACTTCTACATTACACGCCAGCTGTCATGTGTGGGCCACTGGAACATTAGTGTCCATGAATATGGCCACTACTCATTCTCCCTGCTTTCAAAGGCACCAGGAAGCCTTGGGGGATAAATGAGCGCTCAGGTCCAGCTTTCTCTCAGCCACCGTGGGGCCGCAGTCACTTCATAAATACAGCCGCCCCAACGATGTGTAAACACTACGAGACAAAGGACAATTAATAAACGTGAGTTTTAAGGGGCGAAGGGGACTGAAGCTCTTTTGTAAAGGGAACCGGCGGGTCGGGGGGGGCTGATGGGGGTTAATTGATATCGCAGAGTATTGTGTTACTCTGTAACCTAATGAGGCTGACATCTTGTTTATCTGGAGAAAGCTAATGTGTTTCGCAGCTACTTGAGCACATTTAGTATAATGACAGCCCGTGGAGCGACTCCTTCCTCCAGAGCTGGCTGGAGACAGAGCCAGGAGAGCTCCTCTCCGCACCCAGAGCAGAGTGATGGTGTACGGACAGATGAGTCGCAGGCTATGGGTGTCAGTGGTGGAAAGTTTCTCATCCATCGAGTGCTACTATGTATTGGCTGCCTACATGTCTACATGTGAGCCAGCTGGTTTTCCTCATCTATCTTGAACGGCTTCTAGTTCCGATCTCATGGAGGGGTGCTGGAGTGGGCTGTGATTGTAGACACTGTTTTTGAGTGAGCTTTATTGTATTTCTGTTTTGATACACATGGGGACTTGAGAGACACGTGAGTCACACTCATACCTCTGCTCGTTTTACTCAACAACTCAATACAGAGAGAGACAGGAGGCACACCTCCACAACACCTGATCTCACACTATGGCGCTGTGAGAAGCTACTCGTGACGAACAAGTGCGAGTGTGAGCTTTTCATGTATAACAAGAGAGTAAAAAAAACAGCGGGAGAAAGCGAGATGAAGACATCATGTGTGTGTGTGTGTGCGCGTGAGATTGTGTGTGTGTGTGCGTGTGTTTGTGCAGGCCCCGGCTGCGGGCCTCAGATCTATGAGAGACGCGTGAAATCTGGCGCTGGGGGTCAGTGCTCTCATTAATCACGCCGGGCCCCGGCTCCATCCATCAGCCCAGAGTTTCAGAACCCAGAACCCCGGCCCCGGCCTGCACGGATCACACACGTCCCCCACTGACGGATGGCCCAACGCTCTAATCCTCCGACCCTATGAAGCTCACAGCAACAGGGCTTAGGACAGGAACATGTGCTACACACACACACACACACATACACACACACACACGCACAACTGACACACACCTTGGAAGATATTTTAAAGACACAAAACACACCTCAGGCATCACTTCATAAAACACACACACAGACATACATTCATCAAATACTTTGATAACACCCTTCAGACAAAAACTCCAGGAACTTGACGTTCCACTGCAAACACCACCGTCTCTTCCTCACACACTTGAGCTCTGAGGCCGAGAGAGGCCTAATTCATACTAGAAGTTTAACACTGGAAGGACAGAGTGGACACTCCACAAACAGCACCACCACTGCCCACACTGACGCCAAAATGCTCGTATGGACATAGGGGCACAGGGCTCCGTAAACATATATGCTTTGATGCAAGGAAGCTATAGCAAATACCAGAGCTATGGTGAAATATTGGCAAGTAAATACTGCAGTTCAAAAAGCCTGATGCAGCTCAGAAACCAAACATCACTTTTGAAGGGGGCTGGTGTGTGTGTGTTTGTGTGTGTGTGTGTGTGTGTGGGGGGGGGGGATCCTGTGTTTCACAACCACTCCAGCTCGCCCCTGAACTCTCCCCAGTGTGATTATTAGCAGTGTGGGGGTCAGAGCGGAGCGGAGCAGAGAGGAGAAGAGGCTATTATTTATCCAGCACTTGAGCGGTGTGTGTGACTGCTGAGGACATGGGGCTCCTCCTCAGCGCTGCTCAGAGACTTCAGGCCCGTTCCCAGCAGAGCAGAGCAGAGAGGGGCCGGGGAACAGCCGGCTAATGCTTGACCTCTGGGTCCCTCTCACGCGGCGCATCATCTCAGTGACAGCAGCCCCGCTAGCCTCTGTGCCTTTTCTCTCCCTCTCTCTCTCTCTCTCTCTCTCTCTCTCTCTCTCTCTCTCTCTCTCTCTCTCTCTCTCTCTCTCTCTCTCTCTCTCTCTCTCTCTCTCTCTCTCTCTCTCTCTCTCTCTCTCTCTCTCTCTCTCTCTCTCTCTCTCTCTCTCTCTCGCTCTCTCTCTCTCTCTCAATTTCAATTTCAATTCAGCTTTATTGGCAGGACAAAAAAACACAATTTGCATTGCCAAAGCATTCTTGTAGTACATATAATAATATAGAAAATAAAACATCATTTTGCAACGGCAGTGTGTGTGTGTGCATGTGTTCATGTGTGCATGCGTGCGTGTGTGTTCATGCATGTGTGGTGGTGTGGATGTGAGTGCATGTAAGTGTGTGTGGGGGAATGTATCCGTGTGTGTGGTTCACTGATGAAGTGACTCTTCTCTTTTTCTGTGGCAAGCATCTATATATCTTGCTGCCACTCTTGTGCTCCTCTCTTCCTCTCCCAATAACAACCTCAGACCTGGGTCAAAGTCCTGAGGGTCTGGGTGCATAGCTTTGAATTTAGGAAAGAATTAGTCCCTAATTTCTTTCCATTGACAGCATTCTGCCAGGAAGTGAAGCTCTGTTTCAATTACACCTTGGTTGCAGTTGGTACACAGCCTGTCCTCTCTGGGCAGCCAGGTTTGCCTGTGTCTGCCCTTTTCGATGGCCAGACTGTGGTTACTAAGCCTGTACCTGGTCAAGGTTTTTCTCTGCCTGGTGTCAGTGACTGTGAATAGGTAGTCTGCCACAGTATACTCTCTGTTTAGGGCCAAATAACATTGAAGTTTATTTTGTCTTTTTGTTGTATCAGTCCAGTATGATAAGTAATTTCGTTTTTCTGCATTGATAATTTGGTTAGGCCGAATTGTTTGAGAAAGGGTGGCGAGGTCCTGAGGCTGTGTGAGTCTCAGGACTAGCTGGATGAGGGGGCTTGTTTTTGCACTCATCATTTGGCTTTTTAGGGCTTTGTAACAATAAGAGTTGGGGTCGATCCTTTTGAGGTGTTCAAAGAATTTGATGGCTCTTTTTTCTATTTTAATTAATAAAGGGTATTGGCCCAATTCAGCCCTGCATGCATTGTTAGGTGTGTTCCTCTGTACTTTGAGTATACTTTTACAGAACTCTGCATGCAGGGTTTCGATTGGGTGTTTGTCCCATTTTTCAAATCCATTTTGCATCCACAAATCCAAATCAAAATCCACATTCAAATCCATCTCTCTCTCTCTCTCTCTCTCTCTCTCTCACTCACTCACTCACTCCTTCTCTCTTGTTCTCCTTTCACCTGCACATCTGCCCTTTTTCTATCTGCTCTACCATCGCTCTTTACCATCACTCTCACACCCATCTCTATCCATCTCTATCTCTCCCTACATCTGTCCCTTCTCCCAAGGGAGAAGCTCTCTCACTTTCCATCTTTCTCTCTATTGCTTCCTGCCTTCCCCTCATTCTCTCGCTTTCCACCTTTATCTCTCCCCACCTTTCTCTCTTTTGCTTCCCCTCTCTCTCTCTCCACCTTTCTCGCTTTTGCATCCCCTCTTTCACCATCTCTCTCTCTTTCTCTCTCTATTTCCATCTCTCTCTATTTATTTGCTTGTTGTTTACTCCTCCGCGGGTCCTGATAGTTCACACCACTATCCGGGAAATGACTCGGCACAAACATAAACCCTCGGCGCTGCATTTCTGTTTACTGTTGCTTTAACGCACGCCAAATAAATAGCTGCACGTTATTTATACATTCTCATGCGAGCAGAACAGCAGAGGAAGTCCCAGGGCAACGGGGGGGCTCAAAGCGCATGATCTCATTTGTGACACGCGGAGGTGGAGGGTTGTGTGTGTGTGTGTTTGTGTATGTGTGTGTGTGTGTGTGTGTGTGTGTGGGGGGGATCGAGGAGAGTAGAGGGAGAAGAGGAGGGGTGAAGAGGAGAGAGGGACCAGACTGAGATGGCGACCACGATTCCTTTGCGCCATGCGCTAAACGAGTTAGGATGAGAGGAGAGAGGAGAGAGGGGGAGGAAGGAGGGGGAGGTGGGGAGGTGGGAAACACAGCCTGTCTATTTATCTCATGTCCGCCACCGAGGAGGAAAGATAGAAAAAAAAATGAAAAAAGAGAGGAGAACTGTAAAAACAGAGGCCTCAGCTGGCAGTCAGATGAGAGGTGAGGGACGACACAGCACCCTCCCTCCCTCTCTCGAACACATACACACACTCTCTCTCTCTCTCTATTTGACACACACACACACACACACACTCTCTCTCTCTACTTCTCCCCCCACTGACACACACATCCACAGGGCCCTGGCCTTGTCAGGTGGCATTATCTGCAGAGCTGCTGATGTGTGCCATGGAGTCTGTGGCACAGGAGAAAGGGATATGATTGCTGGCCAGTGCTGGGGAGGAACAGAATACGTGTTACAGCGTTATGTATTTAGAATACAAAATATGAGGAACTGTATTCAGTATTCAGTTACAGCAAGAATACAGTTACATTGATCACTCGAAGGGATCGCTTTTCATATCATCATGTCTACGCTATTCGCTCTCAAATTGAAATATTCCCATAAGCCAGTGTTTCTCGAACCAATGACGGTCCACGACAAGGGAAACTGACGGGTCCTCAGAGCCCTGCCACTGCCGCAGTCAATGCTTGGTGCTTCCCCACACCTTTGACTGAACTTCTTGCTTCGTAACGTTTTATTCCTGCTAGCTGAGTCATTCTTCAGTCATGGCGTGTTCAAAGCAAGTCTGGATGCCTTTTTAAGGAAATAGCCAGCAGCTACGCAAATTTAAAGTAGTACTAGAGGAAAAGAACATCGCCCGTTTACTCGTAGGTCTAATTAAGACCCATCTTATTCAATTTCATTTTATTTCCAGTGTTAGAACGCTTCCAAAGACAGTCTGTGTCATTTGCCAAAACATGCAGAGAAATGAAGCAATGAAAACATTGAAATTGTGCCAGCATTAAGAATGAAAACATGCACATCTTAGGGAGAAGTCGGAGGACTTCTGCTCAAGGAAAAGGGATGAATTAGCTATTAAAAATAAAACTAAAGAAATAACTGAAATAATGTAACAGAAAATGAGAAACACACCACATTTCAAACTAAAGTAATAGGCTAGTCTCAGAGAACACACGGTCAGAGTCGATGTCATGTCATGTCCTTCTTTATCAATTGCGAGAAAGCAGGCGCACCTATCACATTAGAATGGCATCATTAACCTCTTTATTCACTGCATTATTGCCTACCACGCCATGTTGGAAATCAAGTCTGACTGGTTAGGTTTGAGGTCAGCCTACTTTGGCCAAAAGCTGTTCAGGTTCAGGTGCATCCTTACTCTTGCTCTCTGTTTATGATAGCCTAAAAACCTAACCCTACACACACACACACACACACACACACACACACACACACACACCCACACACAAACACAAACACACATACACACACACACAAACACACACACAGGATTTCACAGCACGCAGCAGCACAAAGTGCAGGGTGGTTGCTGAAGTGTCTATCACTGGTGTGCCATGTGTAGCTGTGTGCTGTGTTTGAGACCTGACTTTTGTATGTGCTCACTCTGTAGGTGTGTAAACATATAATTTGTGTTTTCTGTGGGGTGTGTGAGACTCCTCTGAGTTTACTGTGTGAAGAGGAATTTGGAAGCGGTCCTTCCTTCACTGCTGGGGAAGCGGACCAACTCTGCTGAAAGAGGCAGTGTTCAGAGTTGCTCTGAGTATGACAGTGTGTGTAAGTGAGTGTGTGTGTGTGTGTGTGTGTGTGTGTGTGTGTGTGTGTGAGAGAGAGAGAGTGTTTTAACAGTTCAGACTCACACATATACAGAACACAGACACACAGACACACAGACACACACACACACACACACACACACAGACACACACACACAGACACACACACACACACACACACACACACACACACACACACACACACACTGCCAGTCTCCCTGGGTGACTTCTCATTACTCCCACTGAAGCTGGTGCCATGCTGAAACTCAGCCCAGGCCAGCTGCCACACTGCTGGAGAGGTGTGACTTACTGAGGGATTTGGAACTCTACTCTAGGACACGGCGGAACACAAGCAGGAGCCGCTGTGGAGTAGTCTAGCTTATCAGTGACAGGTGGGGGAACACGGTAGCCACGTTCCAATGGTGGCTACTGTATTTCTGGATCTGCTGTAACTGCCTTGTTATGGTATATTAAAACAGAGGTGTTAACACTCTATAGTTTATTGTGGGACTGCACAAGAGAATCACTAGTTAGAGTGGTTGAACGTGAGGTAAAATGGTGTATGTTGTTGGGTGTCGTAGCATTGGATGTACAGTCATAAAAGAGTATGTTAGCATAAACAGTGTTTAGTATAAAATGACAGTATGGACTTGAGTGCCACTGTACTATAGTATACTTCAATGTGAGAGGACTGTAATAGCGTGACCTGGGCATTCTAGTATACTGTAAAACTGTTCGTTACTACTGTGGTCGCCTGAATGAGAGTGGAGTAGTATGCAGAGTGAGTGTGAATGGGAGGTGTGTGGTTTAGTGGGGTGTTAATGAGAGGTGTATGGCACACAGAAGTAGTGTGAATGAAACACGTGTAGAGCACAGGAGGGGCTACCACACTGACTGCAGTCATTCAGAAGCACACCACAACAACTTATACATGCATAGCTAACCACCCACACACACCCACACACACACACACACACACACACACACACACACACAGACTCACACAGACACGCACGTGCACACACACACACTCACACAGACACAGACACACACACACTCTAACCTCAATACCAATGTGTTTCTCATTCATCATCCTCTCCATTCAAACATCCAGGCGTTTTCATCAGCAGTAAAAACTTCCCATACATGGAGGCGCTAGAGGTATTTCTCTTATGCCTCTGTAATGGGCCGTGGCCCGCCTGAGCGTGCGGAAGCCAGAGAGACGGACTGAGAGTGATCCACGCAGGACGTGGTTGGCCCAGGAACACACACAACTCCAGAGAGGGGCTCAGTGTGTGTGTGTGTGTGTGTGTGTGTGTGTTTGTGTGTGTGTGTGTGTGTGTGTGAGAGCAAAACAGATTCTTGGGAGTGTGAACGCTTCATTACAGAGGGCCCCAACACAGCTAGTGAGTAATTTAGTGGCTCTGCGTGAGATTGTGTATGTGCATGTGTGTGTGTGTGTGTGTGTGTGAGTGTGTGTGTGTTCAACACGGGTTCTGTTAAATGTGAGCGCTATGTTACAGAGGGCCCAAACACAGCTAGTAAGTAAGTGAGTTTCTCTGCGTGAGTGTGTGTGTGTGTGTGTGTGTGTGTTCGAGCCACACGGGTTATGTGGAGTGTGAGCGTTACGTTACAGAGGGCCCGGTGCGTCGCGGTGCGGCGTGGCCCACTTGTAAGAACAAAAGAGCCGAGTGGCTTTTTAAATGTGCACTCTGTCCTCTCTGACCACCAGGCCATTAGAGCGGACAAGGAGATGGAGTTGCATTTCAAACAGGGCCAAATTTAGATGGCCGCCGCCTGCAAGAGGCCTGAACTGTAATTTGCCACTGTGATTGAAGTGAGTGAGAATGTGTGCGTGTGTGTGTGTTTGTGCAAGGGCAGGCGACGGTGACAGTGAATGTGTGTCAATATATGTCGGTGCATAAGACTGTTTGTAGGAAAGAATGCTCAAGAGAGTCTGTCTGTGTGTGTGTGTGTGTGTGTGTGTGTGTGTGTGTGTGTGTGTGTGTGTGAGTACAACAGAAAGAGTGTGTGAATCCATTTCTCAATGGCAGCGGTTGAGCATCTGGAGGCTATCGCTCCGGCTGCCCTCATCTCCTGGGACACTTCCGCATTACTGGCCCTCTTATCGCTGTTATTCTTTGAAAACTACCGTAACCCAGGCCTCTATTTATAAACGCAGACCGCCGCTCCAAAGGAGGAGTAGAAGAAGAAGAAGAAGAAGAAGAGGAGGGAGAAGGAGAAGAAGGAGAGAGAGAAAGAGAGAAAAAGGCCACAGTGCTGAAGTGGAAAAACAAGCTGAGGACGTAATTAAAGGCCCAATTTGGAGAAACATATTGCATGTAATCACTTGCAAACGCTTCCTGCACGGCGCGGCGCTGTGCTGAGCTGCAGCTTTGCTGTGTGCCGCGAGTTCAATTACAGGTTTTTGTTGGAAAAAAAGGAGTGGACTCTCCCGCTTGCTCTCTCTCTCCCCCTCTGCCTCGATCCCTCGTTCCATCTCTCTCCCTCTCTCGCTCCCCAGAGGAGAGGTCGGGCCCCAGGGCTGGGCTCTCGGTGGCTCTGATGTGGCAGGGTCCCCAGGAACCGAGAGCGCTGGCTCCCTGGCGGTAATAACAGCTCTGCGCCCGACCAAAGAGTGCTCCGGCACGGGCAGCCACCGCCACCACCGACGTGCATCTGCACACGCCCCTCTGCCTGCCTGGGGTCACTTTGGAGGTCAGGGCCCTCAGAGAGACACAGAGAGAGAGAGAGAGAGAGAGAAAGAAAATGAGAGGAAAAAAAAGAGAGAAATCCGAGAGAAAGCGAGAGACAAATAACCATAAAAAGAGAGAGATGCCACGCGCGCTTACAGACACACACACACACACACACACACGTCAAAGAGAGGATTGAAATCCAGCCGTGACGCCCCGATTGCGTCGGAATCCCATTTGGTAATGAGGGAGTGGCGCCTAATGTGTCTCTAATCCGGCCCAATAGGGATGGGGGTGAGCGTCGGGGAGTGGAGCCCAAGAGTACAAGTGATTTCTTTAGGGCCACGGCGAGCCAGCAAGTTCACAATAATATATCTGTCTCTGCCAAATGGTAAACCCCTCTCAAATGGAATTAATCTCATTGAAGAGCTGGATGGGGTAGGGGAGGAGGGAGAGGGAGAGGGAGAGAGAAACAGAAAAACAAAGTGCCGTGGCGAGTGCACACACACACACACACACACACACACACACACACACAAACACAAACACACACACAAACACGCACACACACACACACACATACACATACACACACACGGGATCAGCATGACTCTGGCCTGTTTGAGAGCAGCTGCTGCCATTGCTGCTTCCCCAAATCCCAGCATCCACCTGGGAGCCACCCTCATTCTCTCCTTCCTCCACCCAAAGCTGCTTACAGAGGAGCCTGCCTCTGGCCCAACCCAGGAAGGAGCAGATCCTGTCCCAGGCGGCCGTTATGACAGCTTATGGAGAACTCATCAGTCATCATCCTCCTCCTCCTCCTCCTCTTCCTCCTCACACACAACAATCATCAAAGACACACAGAGTAGGCACAGGCTCGGATGCCGTTGCATTTATTTATCCAGCAAACATTATCCAAAGCAAGTGCAGATATTGTGTTCCCTTTAAAGCAAACTTATGCCACTGCTGGTAGACTATTGGTTGACAAATCTGGGTCCGACCAATGATACATCTAGCCCAAGACACACTATCTTGCCACAGCCTATGAGATCTTTCCCTCGTGACTTGTCTCTCTCACTCACTCCCTATGTATGCAGGGGAGAGAGGCTGTCTGATTGTGGAGGTGTGATGCTGGGTTAGCCACCCGACCTGCTGCTGCTACCGCTGCTAGTGCGGCTGCCTGAGGACTCCAGACTCTGGACAGGCTGGCCTGGGTCCTGCCTGCTAAACAAGCCCTATAAATCCCTGCTTAAGGTACCTGCAGTAAAAGTGTCAGGGGTGGTGCTTTTAATATGGCCACACACGCCGGCACTAAAGATGCTGGGGGAAGAGACCTGGCTCGAGTACTTAAGGGGGCCCACCCCTGACCTCACCGCACACACACACACACACAAGCAAACATGTACATAACACACACACACACAAACACACACACACACACACACACACACACACACAAGCAAACATGTACATAACACACACACACACACACACACACATACAAGCAAACATCTATGTAACACACACACACACACACACACAAGCAAACATGTACGTAACACACACACACCCACAAACACACACACGCAAACATCTATGTAACACACACACACACACAAGCAAACATCTACGTAACACACACAAACACACACAGACACACACACGCATGTGACCACACTTAAGCCGACCTGTGTGAGAGATTACAGCCTCTTCATGGAGGCCCCACTATTGACATTGACGTATTGACATGGCCGGGAATCAGGCACCGAGAACACAGCCTGTCACTCCGTCTGTCTGTGGAGCCACAGGACACGGGGGTCAGGGGCAGTGTGTAATTGTGTGCAGCCATTACTATTCCAAACAAGCGGCATAAAGGGCTTCAGACAGCGTGCCGATGACGGTCACCGGCCGGGGCGGATGACAACGAGGAGGCCAGGAGGGCAGAGGGTGAAGGAAAGGGTTAAGCACCAGATCAATAGCGAACATTTACGATAATCGAGTTAGAAAACCACAACTGAATGGGATACTTACAAGGCCAATGTTAGTGTGTGCGTGGGTGGGTGCGTTTGCAGGGTGACTGTGAGTGACTGTACAGTGTGTATCTGTGTGTTTTATGTGTGTGTGTGTGTGTGTTTGTGTGTGTGTGTGTGTGTGTAAAGAGGGAGAGTGGAAAGGGCGAGGGGGTGGTGGTGGTGGTCTAAAGTACAAAAAAAGTTACCGGACACTATTTGTCCAAAAAAGAAAAAGAGAGAGAGAGAGCAAAAAAAGGAAAAGAAGGCAAGGGACTTTAAAGAGAGTAACACTGAGCGGTAATGTGCACAATGACATCTGGGACTGCAATCAGCAGCCTGCCTTCATGAGCTGCCAAAGCAAACAAGCCAATAACAAATCCACTTTGCAGATCATCGATCTGCCCCCGGCCCATGCCAAGGTAAATACGCCCGGCCTAAGTCTGCCTTTAAACGGCTGCTCAGGGATGGGAACAGGTCACCTCACTGTCCTGCCATCTCTGTGCCAGACGGCTACAGTAACACACACACACACACACACACACACACACACACAGACACGCACGCACGCACACACACATGCATCCAGACACACACGTGCTGACACACGCCCGCAGACACACACACATACAGACACCTGTATTGTTAAAACATGTGCAAATCTCGGTGAGTGTACATATGAATGCAAACTGTTGATACTTAATCCTAGGCCAGCAGAGCACAACCCTGCAATCAATCTGCGATGTTGCACTTACTGCATAAATCCACTTAAAGGAACTGGAATTGGATGTCATGTTGGAAGCTGAAGGGAAAACACTGGAATTCAAAGCATGGGTTTGGCTTTGAAAAAGCAAAAAGAAATGGCCCCCAAACACATCTGTGAGGGTTTATCTGCTGGCCTCGGTATTACACAAGTCTTCGTAATAATATCAGATTCAGGGCCTGGGAAAAGATGATAATTCACTGAGGAACAAGAATGTCTCTTGTTGTTATTTTTTACTGCATGTTTGTGTCTTGCTGAGTCATACATCATGAGCCGAGTTAAGTAAGTCACCACATAAAGACCATCAAATTTCAGTCCTTCAAAATGAGTTTCATAAATGCAGTTAAGGATGAATATTTTCATTAAGTTAATTATGAAGAAGCCAGTGCTAGTCAGCCTCTGTCCCACCAGAATAGGCCACTTTTAGAATAGGATACTTTTGAGTAAAAAAATGTGTTATTCTTGCCATAAAACTGAAAAATATTACACATAATGAATGTTACTGCTATACCAAATAATACAATAGTAGTAATTATAAGCAAAAATTGAAACTCAAAAGAACGTTTTTAGGTCAGAAAGAGGGATTTGTAATGTTCCAGTGAATATAGGCTGCAGCGAATACATAATCAGTGTTTTAGAAAACAAATAATACACGAATACAAACAAATAAAATATTATTTTAGCAAGGGTTCCAAAGAGCACCACAGCATCAGGCCATCACAACTAAAATGTTTCCAGATGGACGAGAACAATAAGGGCCAATTGAGGTTTACACGTCATTGATTTTCTTTTTCGGTTTTTGCATAATACTCTCTCTCTCTCTTTCTTTCTCTCCCTCTCCCTCTCGTGCACTACTGGGTCCACTCCAGCAGCATGTTTGTTCACGTGTGCTCACAAGATGGGGCGGAAAACGAACAAGATTGTCCCGGCTGATACGGATACTACTGTGGGAGCGCGCTGGACAGTTTCCTGTGCAGATGCACAGCTAAAGGCTGGAGGAAAGAGGGCAGTTATCTGAACTCTCAATGTAACAACAGAGAAAGAGAGTGTTGTCACACACACACACAAACAACAGTCATTTTGTCTCTGTCTTCTGCTCCCACCTATTATGTCTCATTCACTCACATCTATAGTGTGGGTCAACAGTGTTATACACATACACATACACACACACACACACGCACGCATGCACAGACACACACACACACACACACACACAGTGACTCAGTCAAATAAACACCCACACACTCAAATGCAAACTCACGCACTCACACAAAGTCATCACTCAGACGACCAAATAAACACACACAGAGAGAGAGAGACACACACACACACACACACAAACACACACAAACACACACACACACACACTTGCACGCTCACTCACACATGCAGAGCCCATGCAGCAGCCCGGCTGGGCAGGAGACAGCCTCCACTGCGAGTGCAAATGAGCTGTGCCTCCCCAGAGAGGCTCGCTGCACTACAAAGATACGCTCTGCCCTGCCCTACTCCTGCCCAGCCATCAGCCACTAGGCTCCCCGACACGCAGCCCAAACACAACAACGCTTCTCACACAAGCAGCTCGGGATTGCTCCCCTGTGTCTGCACACACACACACACACACACACACACACACACACACACACACACACGCACGCACGCACGCACGCACGCACGCAGAACATATGTGCACGCATTCGCAGGTGTAGCCAGACACTGACTGTCCTTCTGATGTTCACTGTTTCATATCCCTTATCATCAAACGTGGGGTTTTTGGCAGGAAACCAGTCAGGGACAATCCAATCCAGATTTTTGGAGAACACCCCTCACCTCATCCCCTGAGCTCAGCCTCACCCCACCCCATCCCAACCCCCACCCCCCTTCTCGAACCACAGGAAGATGATCCTGAAACAAATATGGTGCAAATGTTGGAGTTGTCTCTTCCATCTCCTGCTGCTGGAGATGTGGGTGTGTGATACGGGGCCAAGCAGAGTCAGAGGGCTGGGACTCTTGGATGTAGAGCAGAGTGGGGCTGAACACCCCCACCCCCTCATACTGGCCTAGAGAGAGAGAGAGAGAGGGACGCTTAGGCCGGGGGTGCAGCCTGGGTGGGCCCTGGTGATGGAGGAAGCGGGGAGAAGTGAAGGGCACTGAGTGTGCTGGGCTATGGTCAGAGAGAGAGAGAGAGAGAGAGAGTGTGTAGAGCGGCCCAGTCGCTGACTCACCGAGCTCGCTGCCACCACCGCAGCGCCGGCCCAAGTGGCTCCACACTCCTCTCTCTCTCTCTCTCTCTCTCAACCCTTCCTTCCTCAATTGCTGGCTCACAGTGCCGGAGGGAAAGAGTGTCAGAATTAGATCTGATTTACCACAAGCCCGTCAAACAGCACCAAAGGGAAGGAGTCCCCCCCCCCTCCCTCCCTCCACATGTTTTTCTCTCTCTTTGACTTCAAACAGCAGCGTTGGCGTTTTCTCCCTCCCCTGCGCTGGCTTGGGCGAATGAGAGGGGAGGCTGTGGGTGAGGAGGCTGAGTGTGAGAGGTGTGTGTGTGTGTGTGTGTGTGTGTGTGTGTGTGTGTGTGTGTGTGTGTGTGTGTGTTGTGTGTATGTGTGGTAAAGGGGTTGCCAGCCAGGCTGCCACCTCTTACTGATTGGGAAGAGACACGTGTGGACTGGGCAGTGGGCAGTTAAGAGAGCTCTCACCTAAAAGGAGTGTGTGTGTGTGTGTGTGTGTGTGTGTGAGAGTGCGTGTGGGTGTGTGAGCTGAGGGGACATTGTCAGACGTCTGGCTCTTTCTGGAGCTTACATCTGGACATTCCAACAGGCCAGGCTTGACACTGTGCTGACAGCAGAGTGATCTGTGAGTGTGTGTATCTGTTTGTGTGTGTGTGTGTGTGTGTGTGTGTGTTGACTGAACAGGATGAAGCCACTTTCTCTATCATGGTGGTGGCAGACTATGAATTCTGAGCTCAGAACTCTAGAC
>NC_137928.1:19195264-19230264 GCF_963457725.1 Sprattus sprattus | reverse complement strand
AAGAGCCCTCGGGCTTAACTACGTAAGAGCCTTACATGTGTCATAGGAGGCCAGGTGCCAGCATTAATACAATTTCATGTCTAAGAGCCTTAACCAATACACACACACACACACACACACACACACACAGCCCCACTGACCACACTGACCAGCCATCAGTAATCACAATGTGGAGATCACGAACAACACCACGCCACTCGAGAGCCTGAGTTCACCACCCTGCATCATCATTTGCCTCTGTCACCTATGAGAGACCAGAACGGTGCTACCAACGCCAGGGTCATGGAGAGCACACATAGATCAGGTAATCATGTAATATGGAAATATGTAATAATACTGTTACTGCCTCTGGACAAAGGCATTTGCTAAATTACTAAATGGAATGAAATGGAAATTATGCGGCAAATGAAACTGAAATGATGCTGCAACTTTTCCCTTTACTGTCCCACAGGCCCTAATTTGCAAAGAAAATGGGAAAGAAGAAACTAACATAATAGGTATAGTTTTATAAAGTAAACAAAACAAAAGCCCAGCACACCTGACACCTGGGAAGGACTGATGATACAACGATTCCGCACAGACATCCTGCTGGGATAAACAAGGGTATAAGACGCTGAAATAAACACAGACAATATTAGGATATTTGGACGAGAGACAGGGAGAGAAAGAGAGACACCAAGGAAAGCAGGAAGTGAGAGAGGGGGAGAGAGAGAGAGAAAGAGAGAGGAGGAGAGAAAGAGAGAGAGAGAGAGAGAGAGAGAGAGAGAGAGAGAGAGAGAGAGAGAGAGAGAGAGAGAAAGAGGAGGAGAGAAAGAAAGAGAGAAAGAGAGAGAGAGAGAGAGAGAGAGAGCATTTGAATTCTCAGCTGTTTCAATCATCTATTCCAATGCTCCGTTACATCTGGTTTGGACAAACATGGAGATGAACCCAACAAACTGAATGAAATCATCCTCTGAGGAACACAGCCAGGCGGTCAGGGCCTCAACCTCCATGAAACATGCAGAGGAGTTAGTAGCTGTGTGTGGGGCAATATTGTGGGCATATTTGGGTGCAATACAAAAAAAGGAAGGAAAAAAAGTGGGTCATTTGGTTGCAGGCCTGATAAGAGGAGCTAGAATCAACAGCCAGGATTACCAGGGAACCCAGAGGATTCTCCTGAGTATGGCACAGAGTTTGTGTGTGTGTGTGTGTGTGTACTTGCGTAAGTTTGTGTGTGTGTGTGTGTCCATGTATGCTTGTATGTGTGTGTGCTTGTGTACATTTGTATGTGTGAGTGTTTGGGGGTGGGGGTGTGAGACAGAGAGAGATAGAGATGAGAGGGAGCGCTCACACTGGACTCAGGAGAAGAGCTCTCCCCCACCCTGTATGAGGGGGTCTGCGCCCCAGCACCATTGTCTGTGAGCGGGAGCGGGGGCGACGCTGGCGGGAGTTCTGTAGCAGATCTGGACATGTTATCTGGTGAGGTAAATCCGCCTAAACCTGGCGCTAATGTCTTCGGGGGTGAAAGAGATTAATAAGGAACGCTTCCAAAGGCTTTAGAGCAGTTAAGAATCTTAACCCATTTAACCTCCTCTGGAGCACAATCAAATCAGGACATGGGAGACAGGAAAAAAAATAAAAAAAACGGAGGACCCCTGCCAGGAGAGGCGTTTGTTTCAGCCTGCAGGTCCTCTTGTAGGTCAGGTCCAGCACACAGCCATAGCCAGTGATACAAGCTCCATCTGCAATCCGCTCGCAGCATCCGGTCGCACTGCCCCGCCTATCTACAACTAATTTATTTATCTGTGTGTCCTTCTAGCTTTCTGTCTGTGTCCACATACCTGACTGTCTGTCTCTCTATCTGTCTATCTTTCTTTGTATCTATTTATCTATCAGTCTGTTAATCTATTGATCAATCTGTCAGCTGTGTATATCTATCTAGCCATCTGTCTGTCTGGTCATTGATCTGCCATTCAATGCCTTTATCTCTTCATCTCTGCATCTTCGCCAGGCCTTAGGTCAAGCACATAGAGCTCTTTCTACCCAGCCACAGGGTGAAGAGCCATCATTATAGGGCACCAACTCAACCATAAAGATGCCCTTGCTTGTTTTAATGTCCATGTTTATCACTACATCCATGTAGAGATCTGTAACTACAGCCTGCTAACACAAAGGGGTTAGAAGTGCTTCATGTCCATTTGTGCTTTTCCCCTGGCTGTGTCTTCCCTGGTGGGCTGGTTTTAGTGGATCGGTGCTAAAAGCGGACGGACGAGGCAGAGGCCTCTGAGTGGAGGTGCTTTGATGCGGCCGACCTGTTTTTGTTTCTGAAGAGCAGCGCGCAAGACAACATCAAAGACCCTTATGGAGGCGGCATGGAGGCAGGGGGGGCGGGAAGGAGGGAGAGAAACATGGAGAAAAAGAGAGAGAGAGAGAGAGATAAACATAGAGATACAGAGAGAGAGAGAGAGAGAGAGAGAGAGAGAGAGAGAGGGGTGCTCTTCCATGAGGGCCAAGTCCACACTTTTAGCACACTTCAAGCGCTACATGGCAAATCTGAGCAGTCTCATGTGAGACTAACATCCCATCGACAAAAGTCAACTCTCCCGAGGACTACTGGAGGTCCAAAATCAAGATGCTGCTTTTTCCCTTGACTACAAACCCCGAAAGGGTAAAAAGCCAAATTCATGTTTACGAGCTGGACAGAGCATAACATACTGTGATCGCTGCAATGATCATTTTCAAGATAATTTTAAAAACATCATAAAACACGGTGCAGTAAAGATGAAACATACTCGTATGACATTCGCAAACAACAAGCCGTACGTTACCTGCCAATAAATAAATAATCCAGGAAAAGTCCAACGTTTTATGTTACCACCAGTGTTTGTAAATAGAAATAAATCAAGCTCTCTCTCACAAATGAGACATTTTATTGAAAAATACAATTATGCATGAGCTTGGCTAATCGTAAGCAGCACGATGCAATCAATAGTCTGTCCAGGGTTCGGAGAGACTTGGCATCAGTATTGTGAAAGGTGAATGCCAACATCCTGACATCGGTGGAGGTAAACACATATAATCATTCACGGCTGGTCCCTTGTCTCTTGAGCCGCCCCATCCCCCCGAATCTGCCCCGCCCCGTCGATATGCGAATGCATCATGTCGAGCCTCCTTAGCTCCCCGGTCTAATATTTCCTTAATGTAATGGAGTTTGATCTGGGGTGTTGGATGTCCGATATTGTGCTGTTTTATTAGCGTAAAGAGCACTGAGGGGCTCTCGGGTTCGCTCGGAGCCCTGGACCCTCTCGCTGCACCCCCCCCTCCCTGCGCTAGACACCGTTGTTAAAGGTTGTCTGTACAGTCCAATAACCACAGACGAATCTCCACTCCGAGGGGTGGGTGGGGTGGGATGGGTGGGGGTGGGAGGAAGGGGGAGTGGGCTCGGGTGGGGTGGATGCAAAATGATACACTTCCAGTGAGTGGGGCCTGACAGCTCCTCCAGACACTGGATCTGGCCCGAGAGCATCGACGCCGGTCCCTCCAGACCGAACGACCCCCCACACCCACCAGCCAGGCTAGTGCCAGCTAGTGTCCACACACACACACACACACACACATATATATATATATATATATACAAAACGCACACACGTATGAACATGAGCACTGATGCAGACACTCATACAACACGTTCACACGGAGGAGCAAAAAAGCACACAAACATGCTTCCACAAACATGTCGCAGAGCAATCACAAACACTCGCATACGTACACACTCTCTTTTCCTCACACTAACACAGGCCTTCTACAGACACCCTCACACACACAAACATGTCCACAGACACCATCCGGCGCCCAGACAACTGTTTCTCTGCATGGCCCTACAGACAAAACTGAGCTTGCAGTGCCTTATTGAGTGTTTGGGGGGAGGGGGGGATGGAGCTGTCTGCCAGGCTGTCAATAACAGAACAGCCCTTTAGACCCACCAGATAACATGCCACAAGTGCTTCTGGGCCGGCTTGTGAACGCATTATGATTGGATTGCAAATCTATCAAACGCAGAGAGAATTTTTTTCCAGAAGGAACCATACAAGGAGCGCATTGAGAGGATGTGTGGTTTGGTCCCTTGGCACAAGACCTGGCAGATACTGTCATATGAGGCTGAAGGTTTGACTCCAGCAAGCAGATGTGTGGAGGAGCGATAGAGCAGCTTTGACATTGGAAGTGCAATGAGAAAAAGATGTCAACGGTCAGCACGAGAGGCAGTGACAGAGTGAGAATATCTACACGGAGTGAGGCTTGAATAATCGGACACTCTAAACTGAGATGGATGGATGGAGGGGGGGGGGGGGGGGTGGGTAGAGAGAGGGAAAGTGACCCCCCCCCCCCGGACGGGTGAGGGTCTTGGCTGACTCATCCCCCTCGTGAGAACCCCTCCCCTCCTCCCTCCATGCCGGCCCCTCTTCAGGAAACTCTTCCTGGGAAAAGGAATGCCAGCCGCAATGGGAAGACCACTCCGGGTCAAGATGCCAGCGGAGGTATTCCATGAACGGGGGTGGGGGGCTTTCGTCTCCAAGGAACATCTCTCTTTCTGATGATACATTGAATGGATGGGGCACGGACGTGCTGAGAGAGTGAAAGAGAATTAGACACCTAGACAGCCACAGAGAATCTAAAAACAACACACACAAAAAAATCGCTGCCAACGCATTTCGTTGAATTTTCTTAGATGGTTTAGACCAATTGAGTTTTTTGTGTTCTTTTTCTTTTTTTTGGGAGAGGGTGCAAAAGTTCAACCCATTCAAAAATAGGCCGTTCTATTTCAGCTGTGTCCAGGGACAGCCCGAAGTCCAGTAAGTGTAAATAGTGTAGCTGTGCGCTCGATGAGGCAGAACGTGCAATTGGATCCTGAGAGGCTCCAGCATTGCACCTCACACTCTGCCGGATGAGTCAGCGGCACTGGACCCCGCTAGTCGGGCGGCCTTGCCAAAATGGACAAAAAAACGTTGGGAAATTCCAGGTTTTTCCACTGCGAGACAGTAGACATGGAGTCATGCTACAGCAAGGAGAACATGGCTGCAGATCATTCAGTACAGCTCCTCCCAAAACAACTCTCTGGCAGAAGAGATGGTCTTTTCCTCGATGGAGAAGTTCCCACAGACTAGCCTAGGAAGCAGCACACACCAACCTGACTGACCAACCCCCCTTGCCCTCAGAAGCTGATGGATGAGACAGTGTCTATCAGGTCAAATGCAGGACAGACAGCTTTCTCCGCAGTTGGGGGTCAGGGGAGGGATTGGGAAAAAAGCTGAACCCTCTGCCCCCACCTCGTGACCCCTGAGGCGGTCGTGACAGGACGTGACAGGATCCCGTCCAGGTTGTCCAACCCGCCTCGCGGATAATGGATGGGTGTCGGGGCGGCATGCTGACAGGTCCGACAACATGTGTCCTGGATTTTTTCTGGCGAGGTGCCAGTCATCGAAGCAAGCTCTTCTGACAGGAGCGCCCCGTCACCCGCCGGCTGGATCTGCCGATCGGCATGTGCCGGGGCTACCTGAACCAGCGGCCACCTGCCCCGACACTTTAAACTGATTGGGACGACAACTGCAACAGCTGGCCGGGGATTAAGGCAGGGGCAGCAACAGCCTGTGCAGCCCCCTGGTCTAGTGGGTCACGGCGAGCCACGGCCGAGCTCTGCACCTGTCACGGGCCCAAACCCAATCTCCAACCCCCACCCAATCTCACCCCCTCCCCTGGAATACACGGGCGGGCACCAAATCCCCACCCTCCCCTTCGCTCTCAACTCCCCTAGAGACAACCGTGTTGGACACTGGGCAAAGCCCCCCCCCCCCTCCCCCTCGCTGGCTCTTCCCCCAGCCGCGCTCTCCCACTGTGTCCGAGTGCTGGCAGGATCAGCAGGCTATTAATGGTACTTATCAACACATGCGGGTGCAAAAGGCCTGGCGATTTTACGGCCTGATCCGCGGGTGAAGGCCAATCCCTCCGAGCCCGGATGACTCACAGCAGCGCCGCAGCAGCAGCAGCAGCAGCAGCAGGAGCAGCGCGACACACACATCTCAGCACCCTGCCTGCTTCACTCTGATGACTAAATCTCTCTCTCTCTCTCTCTTGAACACACACACACACACACACACACACACATGCTGCTCCTAAGCCCTCCGTCTCACGATTACACAGTTACACAGCACAGCTCTGGGCTCACGTCTCACTACTGTGGTAAACATGCTGTTTTAAAAACTGTGGGCTCTGGGAGGTATACATTACCTTCTGTACATTGTTGAGTTCACAGCATAATGTAAACATATATACAGTATTTAAGCTTAAGACTTTAGCAAAAAAAAAAAAAAACATCCAATTAAAACAACTCAATACGCCCCATTTCAATGTATTTTAATCGTCTTCTAATCTGACCCATCAGTGCAAAAAGGAACATGTTTTTACTTCATGCTGAAATGATGCTATTATACTGATCCATTACAGAAGGTGACAGAAGCTGGGAACTGTAACCTGGAACAGTGGGTTGTTATGTGACCTGTGTGTGTGTGTGTGTGTTTGTGTGTGTGTGTGTGTGTGTGTGTGTTTATGCTGGCACTGGAGTGGATTTAAGAACCTGAGGAGGGCAGATGGTTGCTGGCTGTGTCTGAGCTGCATTTGACACAGTGCAGAGGTGTTACATTAGCCCCTGACACTCAAGACACGACACTCAGCATGCAAGCTCAGGAGGGCCAGTGTGTGTGTGTGTGTGTGTGTGTGTGTGTGTGTGTGTGTGTGTGTATGAAGAGGAAAAGGGGGAGATGTGCTGTATATTGTTAGTGTGTGTGTGTGTGTGTGTGTGTGTGTGTGTGTTTGTGTGTGTGTTTGTGTGTGTGTGTGCGTGTGTGAACGTGTGTCCAGCGGCACCTCTGAAGTTTCATAAGGCCACGTCGACTCGTCTCAGCTGAGGTCATGTCTTCCCCATCCAACCCAAACACTTCCCCTGTGGCCTCCCCTGGGCAGTGCTAGCCTGGCGCTAGTGTTAGCCACAGAGTAGAACAGAAGAGGAAAGAATCACTCTGCAGAGTACAATGCGTTTTATTACCTCTAGGGTGGGCCTTTGTGGAGGGAAGAACCTGGCCTGGATCTAAGGCTGCTAAAGACAGCTATGTTGCTAACCCAGTCTTTTAAAGGGGCATTGGTGCGCTGCAGCCTAAACATGGTTGAACATTACGCAGACAACCTGCTGAAACCTCCATGGCTGCACACGTCAGGGTGGACGTGTAATCTGTGTCCCTGGTGAAGAAGCGCGGTGACAGAGCCACTGGCCACACAGCACACCACAGGATACTCTGTTTACTCTCTAGACCAGCTACAGAGAGACCCACACCTGCACAACTCCCCATCACACACACACACACACACACACACACACACACACACACACACACACACACACACACACACCGCTTGTGTTGCATTGGTCAACACCTTCCTCTCTTTCTCTCTGTCTCTGTCTCCGTCTCTGTCTCGGAGGGCCCAGCCTGTCCCTGGGCGGTGAGGGGAGTGGTGGTGTGATGGTGGCCTGTGCCCGGGTAGGGTTGCAGCGCTGGGCTCCAGTGGGCCCTGTGCACGCCCTGAGTCTGAGGCAGCAGCTCTGAGTGATGAGAAGCAGACCTCCGCTCTGCTTCCACTCAGAGAGCAAGAGAGAGAGAGAGAGAGAAAAAGAAAGAGAGTGAGAGAGAGAGAGAGAGAAAGAAAGAAAGAAAGGGAGGGAGAGGGAGAGAATCCCAGCATCCATGCCCTCCTACCACAACTCAAAACAGAGGAGTCGCTCACGTTATGGCTCCAGATATGCTGGGCTCCTAACCAAGGTTAGATTACATTACACCTACCGAGGAGAGTGAGCGTGAGGGAGGAAGGAAAGGAGGGAGGGATGGAGGGAGAGAGGGAGAGAGAGAGAGTGGAGGAGAAAAAAACACACAGCAGAGCTCCTAATACTGCCCCAGCCTCCTCTGCTGAGCTGGGTCTATAATAGTGGTCATTAAGTGTAAAACGATAACTCAAGAAAGATAAAGCATGCGCGGGGCCATAGGATACACTCTCCTGGTGTTTTCAAAGGATTTTTGCATGATCTGTAAGACTGCTAAAAGACACCATAAAAGCAAACACGCTCTAAAAAGCTACTCTAGTCAGGTTTTAAGGGGGATTTTTGACTAGTAAAAACAACATCAGACCAAAGCAGTAAATGTCATGGGGTCAATTTTCACCAAATATCTGTGGCAAAAAAAAGCATTACTCTGAGACAAAGCGTGTTGTTAAGAGCCATTGAACGAGGCAGCAAAACAGACAAAACAGCCTCGTCAATCAGAACTAGCCATTAGTGGAATGTTGGGTAACAATAACTCTTAGGACACCACAGTATGGGCAGTATGCGTGCACCCTGATGCTGTCTTTTCTATACAGTTCTTTTTACCACTTCCCAATGAAATACCCCAGATTCCACAACCACAGCTTCAAAGAGGAATATTCACATCAGATAGACTGCTTGACGGATGGGGACTGTTTATATATAAAAAAAATGAGAGCCATCAGGCACACCTCACTAATCGTAGGAGTTACAGACCATTGACGGCCATAGGGTCTGGAGAGCCAGCCAGCCAGGTTGGCCGTTTTGCGTCTTCGGCTCTGTTTCCTATAACTCTGCGGCTTCAGCCATTTGTAATTGATGGTTGCCATTAGGATCAAGCGATGAACAATATGGGATTATCTCAACGCTGCCCGCAGCATGTGAAACACAGACACAAAGAATGTCTCTGGTGGAGTCACTTTTCCCAGATTTTGTTCCTTTCAGAGTCGAGATGGGGGGAGTCTCTTGCTTGTTTTAGTTTGTGGGTGATATTTCAACGGGACAGTACTGTGATGAGGTGATGAGTGTTTTTTCGTATAAAAGCGACGTCAGAAAGAGAGGGGAGAAATAAAGAACGGAAGAGATCGCACATGTGTAAATATGGCGTAACTGAAGTGGCTCCAGAGTCTTGTCGCCTCGTTCACTCTGTCTCCTGCTAATGCCGTTTGCCTCTGGCTCAGACAAGAGAGAGGGAGAGAGAGAGAGAGAGAGAGAAAATAAAGCATTAACGACTAACTGGAGCCCTGACTTCGGCACTTCACCTTCTTTTCTTTCTCTTTGTCCTACGCAGACACACAGACAAAGAGAGAGAGAAAGCGAGAGAGAGAGGTGGAGAGAGGATTACCCGGGGAGAGGCGAAATCTCCTCAGACGAGGAATGTCACTGAGAAGAATTGGGAGGATCAACAAACTCACTCCACTGGAGTTCTACTGGGGGCATCCTGAAGTGTGTGTCTGTGAGTCTGGACGCTACTTGCAGGCAGGCGCTGTGTTGCGTACACAAACATGCCTGACCAAACACTCCACTCACAAACGCACACAAACATGGAGAGCTGAAGGAGCTAGGAGGAGGTGTGCATAGGTGTGTATAATGTGTGTGTGTGTGTGTCTGTGTGTGTGAGGTGGGGGTTAGGCTCAACATAAAGATTGTGGGTGTACTCAGTTTGTAGAGAAAGGTACTAGGGGCGAACACAAATTCAGAAACACAACCATTGCTTACAATTATAAGTCAATTTAGTTTGATATGGGATTTCGTTTGTAGTGTTTTCTGTGACAGCTTCTGGCCATCCTTAGTGCTTTTGTTCCCAAAGCTCGTGGAGGCCACATTTTAAGGGCCAGCTCCAGTTATCAGAGGCAGCGGTTGGGTGGTCCCAGGCCAGGGTGCTTCGGCTCCATCGCAAATCACGGCGCTAATTGCTGTAATTCTACACATGGTGACAGTTTTAGCCCGCAGAGCGCGAGGGCCTGTGGCCCGGAGCAGGTCACCGGCAAAAGGGAAGTGTTCGCGTGTCAGAGCTTTCTTTAGGGCCACGCCACCCAAGGCTGCCATACATCATCACCGCCCCACCCCCCCACCCCTCAGCTCTCTCTCCTGGTTGACAGGAAGGAGAAGAAACACTGGCGAGGAGAGGAGGGAGCCGCTGTGAATGGGTCATTACCAGAGCCGGGCGCTGATAGAGGAGAAGGCCATTTTTTTCCCTTCTAAACTTGAGATGGAGAACCAGTTGGTCCATTTCAACCTTGAGAAAACCCAGCCAGACCCCCATCAGGTGGGGCTACTGCTGACAGCCACTCTGATCTCCAGACACTCCCATTAACCTTGGACTAAATGACATCACCTCCCCGCACTCCCCCCCCATACACCTACACCCCCCTCCCCTCCCCTCTCCCTCGGACAGGGCTTCTCTTGCTCTCACTAAGCAGATATGATTACCAATGAACAGAGGACAACTTCAAATTCTTTTCAAGCGCAACCCCCCCCCCACCATCATAAAGTTTTGTCTTTCTTTTTAACTTGAGAAAGCCTGTGCTTCTCCTGTTTTATTTTTCTGACACTGTATACATGTGTGTACACATTTGGATGGAAAATGGCTGTGAAGCTGAAGGTCTGTATAAGTGGCATGGAGGGATGGCGGTCAGGAGAGTTGTAAATGGCCTGATCTGTAACAATCCTGGCTGGACAGTGGGTCAGGACCAGACGAGTGTGCTTGGTGAACACACACAGGGATGGGAAGAGTGGTTCTGGTGGTTCTGGTGAGCCCGTTGCTGGCCTGAGGTGCCCCGGCTGGAGCCAATCAGGAAGCCGACGTTTCCGACAGGGAAGGTGACAGCTCCCCGGAAGATTAGCCAGACCACCTAGAAAACGACGAAGGGGGGTGGGGGGAGCAGCGCTTAAACGAGTTTGATTATTATGCCTGCGTTTGCTGCCAGCGCTATATTTATCCGTTCCCATAAAGACGGGCAGAAAATAAGACTTGGGAATGGCCTGGCCCCGCTGGTGCGTGCGGAGAGGGGTGTGTGTGTGTGTGTGTGTGTGTGTGAGAGTGTGTGTGTGGGAAGGAAGTGGCGCTTCACCTCAGACAGTTCAGTGTGTGTTTAAGGGCTACTCTGGCCAGAGCTGTCGCACAGCCTGGGATAATAATAGGATGTGTTGCATTCGTGATGCAAACACAGTCCTTCCCACGTCTCACTGGTTGGTGTCGCTTCTAAGCTTTGGGGAGACCAGGGGCCGGGCCCTATAAATCTCTTCCCTCGAGAATCTAAAGGCTTGTCAACCGAAAAAAAAGAGAGAAAATAAACAAATAAATACATACATGCATAAAAACACATGCAACCTCCTCCATCCCCTCCAGTTCACATTACTCCCAGGGAAACGCACATTCCTTGTTTATCTTCAAACATAAATAACTTTGGGAAGATGGGGATCGATACTTTCCCTGCGTCAAAGTGACACAACCCCCCCCAAAAAACGAGTGGGAGAGTGACATGAGGGGTCTAGGGAACGGAGCGAGGGCAGGAGGTGTATATCTGTGTGTGTGTGACCATTTCAACCACACCAGCCGACCAAAACAGAGCACCGTCTCTGTGATGACTCTGCATGGGCTGTTCCCATGCCCCCCACGGTCAGCGAGCGCTGATAAGTGTTGCGGTCCAGTCTCAGACCTGGGGTGGTCAGAGGACCGGGCTGCAGCAGTGACCGGTCCAGCGGTGGTTTGTGGGGCTTTGACTTGTATCAACCCTAATGCGGGGCGGTAGGCGCAGGAGACATGAGGTTTCTCTGCTCCCCCTGCTTGGCTTGGCCATGGCTTCCTCTTTTTCTCTCTCTCTCTCTCTCTCTTTCTCTCACTGTCTCTCTCTGCCATCTCTCTTGAAGGATTTCACGTTTTCTTGGTTTCGCTCAAAAGATTCACAGCGTTTTTTATTACATTAAGAGCTATCATTACGACAGCACTGGAAACTATAATTGGATTGTAATGGAGAAAAAGTTGTCAAAACACAATTAAATAGAAAATATGGGGGATAAACGTTGGAAAGCCATAAGATAATACCACGGTGTTTCTTTGCCCAAAATAGGAAAGAACAACAGCAAAACCATTACTTTATGTCAGGCGACTTTGATTGCTGGAAAATTATGTGGACCGTTGACCCTTTGTAACCTACACAAGGGCAAACATTTTCTCCTCTGGTGTCTTAGAGCAAAAAAAAATGAAATGACCAAACTGTGTTTTCGTTTTATTCTATTTTTCCAAGATCTCATAATGGGTTTAATTCTGAAGAGAATAAAAATATATATCCACAGAAATAATTCTAAATGGACGTTGGAAAAACATTCATGATTAAGTATTCCAAAACAATGGAGCGAGTGAGAAAGTCAGACAGAGGCACTCACACTTAATGGCCAGGCATGGCTTTGGTTGGACTTCCATCTCCCTACTTTTTCGGTTATGCCCATTGTTTCACGTCGTGATGGCAACCGAGTCAGTTGTTGTGCCCCCTTTCATGTGGCCCGCTCCGGCCCTCTGACTACCCAGCAGCCTCTCTGCCCCTGTGTACAGCACAGGCTGCCTGGGCTTCCAGTGGCACGGGGTTCAGCCTGACCCTTGTGTTTTTAATTAGTGCTGCGTGTCAGCGGGAGGGGTAGGCCTGTGTGGGGATGGGGGAAGGGGGGGAGGGAGGAAGGGGGGGTATTAGGATTTGAGGAGAAGGACAGGACGGGCCCGGGATGGTGGCGGCGGCAGTGGGGGGTTAGCTCTCGCTGCGGGACGTCCTGACACCGAGGTCTCTTTGTTGTGCGCTCGTGAGGAGGTGCAGAGCCGCTGTCCCGTCTCCCCAGGCCCAGATTAGTCTCAGGCATGTAACACAACAGTTACTTTGTAAATCCTGTTTGAGCGTCACCCCCCTTACCCCTCCTTCTCTCATCACCAACACACACACACACACACACACACACACACACACACACACACACACCTCCTCTCCCCCACGGTTACTGGAAAGATCATCATTTCTCCCTCTCCCTTCCCTTTCCCTCTCCTTCTTTCTCTCTTTTTGATTTCAAAGCGGATTTAATAAAGAGGAAAGCGTGGAGGATAGAGAGAGAGAGAGAGAGAGAGAGAGCGAGAGAAAGAGAGAGAGAGGCTGTTAAAGCAATCGCCGGGGCTCTGACATTAAGCAGTGCAGCCTGCCGAGCGCTGGCCCAGCGGCCCCTCTAATCTGGCCTGATTTATAGCGCGCTCTTCCTGCGCCTCTGCAGCCGGGGAGGGCCTCCGAGCCTGGAGACAGCCTGGCTACGCTACACCACCCCCCCCCGACCCCCCCTTCACACACACACACACACACACACACACACACACACACACACACACACACACACACACACACACACACACACATGCCTGTCTCAGCACCAGGCCCATAGAAGCCGCTCCGCACGCTATGCCCTCTCACCAGAGCACTGGCCTGCATGGGTGCACGCTGTCAAACTGAACAGTCACACACAGTCTAGGCCACAGGACATAACACAAGTACACCACAACAGGCGCATTCACACGTACTCACACACCAGGCCACATAGCATGCATACTAATTACATTACATAGTGGGTGTACACACACACACTTGGTGATCCACATCATAAAAACATACATTTAAGCTGACGGTTACGTGTATACAATCAGAGGTGCAGCGTGGAATAAAAGCGTGTCATATTGCAGAGAGACTGCGGCCACGAGTGTTTAATCTTAATGTCTGTGGGGGGTAAGTGCTGAGGAACTGACTAAGGGTGGATGTAAAGGTGCCAGCATGTTCACATCTCTAACACGTCTGAGCATACACACACGCACACACACACACACACACACACACACACACACACACACACACACACACACACACACACACACACACACACACACACACACACACACACACACACACACACACACACACACACACACACACACACAGTGTTTCTAAACATAGTGATAAGAAAGCCCACGTGCGTGCGGGGAGAGGAGACACAAATTGTGCGCTGACAGGAGGGTCTATGCATCCATCTTGGTGCAGTTGTGTGAAATATAGCATGACGGATGTGCGCGGGACGTGCTATCTGCTTGCTTTACTGTTAGCTTTGACACTGGCAGATATGGAGACCATTCATGCGGCGTCTTATCTGCGAGTCTGCGAGACGCACATCTTAATACCAGCAGCTCCGTCCCTCTAGACATCCTCCTCCGACTGTCAGGAATAACGGAAACTCCCCAAGTCAAGACCTCTCTCTTCATCTCTCCGCTTATCCCTCGCTCTCTTATCCCTCGCTCCCTACTTCTCTTCACCCACTCAACTCAAAACCCAGGAAACCACCACAGTGGGACTCATTCATATCAAAACACAGGGGCCCATTCCTCTCATCCCTTCACTCTCCCTCCCTAAACTGTGTATTCGCTGCTCGCAGCCATGCGTGCCCAGATTCTTTTTTTTTACGCGTATCTGCTTTTTAAACGATCGTATAAACAAAGCGCCTTAAACCCTTGCTGGCTGTAAGGGAATATCTGTGATTAAGGGGGAAGACTGAGCGGGCAGGGCAGAGTCCGAGTGCTCGGGGCCCAGACAGAGAGGCAGAGACTGGCGGGCCTTTCCCTTGAGCCTCTTCATCATGACACCTCTCTGTGGAAAAGCAGCATGTTTACCGGCAGGTCCGGGTCCACTGTGCCAGCTGTTTAGAGAAGGCTCCGCCATCCCTCTCCATTAGGCGGCATTGGCCAAGAGGCGCTGGCCATTACCTCGCCAAGACTGTGTAAACACGGGAGGTACACTCGCCACCCACGCGCTCGGATGGACACACACACACACACACACACACACACACACACACACACACACACACACACACACACACACAAAACTGCATGCACAGACACAACACACTTTTGAACACGACAGGCACACTTACACACTGTACACACCGCCCACAGAGTTTCTGAACAAATCCGCACAAACATACCCAGAGACACAAAAAAACACGTATATAAACATACTATACTATACTCATCCTCCACGTCCCCACATACACATTCATGGAGCCACACATATTATTGTATATAAACATACACACTTATGCCGAGCATCCATCCACCAAAATCCAGTTAACTTCAGGGTAAGTATGAACGTGGTTTGGCTAACAGACAAGGAGCCTGGGAGAGGTCCAACAGGCACTTCAACCCAAGCTCCGAGGCACAAATACTTCTTTTTGCTGCTTTGGATTTGCAACGGTCTCACAATCACCAGCAGAGACCGCGGTTCACAGAAACGGCGAGCACTCATGATGGCTATTGTGAAACATAGTCATCCTCAAACCGCTCCGACTCTCTTCCCGGCATTGTGAAACCCTCACTTATTTTTATTTATTTATTTATTTTAGGAAAAAAGCCTCCTTCACAGTTCCCACAAAACCGCACGTTTTATTAAAGACGGGTCACAGGGACGCAAGGCAATCTATTACATGACAGAAGAGCCGGTGATGAAACAACAACACAATTACAGGGGCGGACCTCCTGTCCCTGGGTCTGGGGGCAGGTACCTGTAAGTGATTTGGATGAGTAAGAGAGTGGCTAGCGTGCGCTGGGACACTCCAAACAGGGGGCTAAACATTGTTCTAAACCCACGGGGTGGAGGGGAGGGAGACCCACAGCTGGCCCGGCTGAGAACAGACAACTGAAGGGGGATCTGCGACAGGTCTCCCTCTCTCTCTCTCTCTCTCTCCCTCTCTCTCTCTCTTGATCTCTTTCTTCTTGATTATCTCTCTCTCTCTCCCTCTCTTTCTTGTCTTTCACCCCCTGCTGTGTTTTAATTGACCTGCTGAGCAATCGTGGCATGATTCAGCCTTTTAAAATGAAATTGCTGCCGTAATAAAAACGAAAAGTCGTCTGTTTTATTTTTTTGGGGGTGGGGGGGTGGGGGTGGTATGCATGTCTAAGTTCAAACAGAGTTCAGGTCTGGGGAAGCTGGGTTCTACACTCACCACCTAAAGGAAAAAATCCTCTGCTGTCATCCTCCTGTTTCTCAGCACAAGGGCCTAGAGGGAACCTCTCTGCCAGTGGAGAGAGTTACTGTGTGAAAATCGCCTGCTTTGGACATATTTTATTTCTCAGGCTGAGGGGGAGGTGGGGGAAGAAGGGGGGTGGGGAGCAGAGGGTCACTCTTTAAGCCAGAGTTCAACCAGAGCCTAATTTTAACCCTACGCTACACTGACAGAAGCCCAACTGGAGAGAGCAGGGGAGAGGAGGAGGTTTGGTGGGAAGCTCCACAAAGGGGCCTGACCTTCGGCGGCAGGAAGAGAGCAGAGCCGCCACTGCGTCCCTCTCTCTCTCTCCTTCTCTCTCTCCTTCTCTCCATCTCTCTCTCTCTCCCCTTCTCTCCATCTCTCTCTCCCTCGGGAAAGCAGCCTGGCAGAACACTGAGGCTCCCGTTCCCACCCCACTCTCTCTCCCTCATCTCTGCTCGTTCGGCCCGACCCGACCCCCGTGGCCCGGCTCGGCCTGGCCAGGCTGATGTTCCCAGGCCTGTGCCCTACTTCTGAGTGCTGACCCCGAAGGCTCCGGCCCCTGGCCTCGGCTGGACGTGCCGTTCCCAGGCCTCAGGGCTCCAGCACTGTCCGCTCGCCTCCTCTCAGCTCCCAGATGTGGCCTGGCCTTGCCTGCCCCGAACACATACAGCTCAAGCTGAGCCACCCTTAATCTCACTTCCTCCTATTCCTCCATGCAAACCCCACAGTTAAACCTGCACAGAGTGGATCTGATGTGATTGTTTGCCCTAATAACTTTGATAATAACAAACAAACACCCCTATTAGGCTAAATGGTTTACAGCTATGGTTTACAGCAGTGAAAATACACTGTCTTCACCATACAGTGACTTCCACTTCACACAGTGCATTCAGTCTCTTTAACTAACCATACAATGAAATGATATCTTTCTCTAGCAGTCATGATGCCACTCCTGCATTCTGTCCCCTACTCTCTGTCTCTCTCTACTGCCTGAGTGCTCTGAGCTCCAGCTAGGCCCAGCATCCCCCCCCACACACACCCACCTCCCCCCTCCTCCTGTGCTGCTCCAGCGGCCTCCCTCAGCATACAGCCCTCTGATCAAATCAGCCTAATGAGGGGAAGAGCCCACAGGAGGACCACGCTCAGCCTGCCCGCCCGCCCGCCCGCTCGCCCGCCTGCCTGTGCCCAGGTGTGGGCTGACATGTTGGGGGCTGCCCCTCAGCTAGGCAAGGGTGAAGGTGTGTGTGTGTGTGTGTGTGTGTGTGTGTGTGAGGGGTGGGGGTGGCGGTGGGGAGGGTGGACGGGGGCTTTTTTTTCTGTGTTAATTGTGTCATCTGACAGGCTGGGTGTTGGAGCGAGGCTGGCAGGGCAGTGGTGGCGCCTGACTCTGCTGGAGGAAAAGAGGAGAGAAGGAGGAGAGGAGGAGGAGAGGAGGGTGTTCATGTGTGAGCGAGCGGAGGAGACACCTCGACAGAGCTGCCACGCCGGCGAGGCGAGCCGAGGTGTCACAAGCACTCGCTCTGCTCTAATAAGGGGCCGCCTCCGCACCAGCGGCTGACACACACACACATACACACACACACAATCACAAAGTCTGTGTGTCAACCAATTTTTACACACACACACACACACACTCACTCACACACACAAACGCTTTCCCTCCTAGACAGCCACACAGTCTTATACAGTCTCCTTTAGGCACATACATACACTCACTCACACCATCTCTACCACATACACACACACACACACACACACACACACACACACACACAAGGAGGGTGGGGGGTGATGCAGAGGAGAAAATTGAGGGGAAGTGTGAGAGGCTGGGAGCATGTCAGGCTGAGACAGTGAATGCCATTGTGCGAAGCTGCACAGTGCTGGGAAGAGAACTGGAAAGAAAAAGGTCACGCCGAGCTTCGTGCTCTTTTAATCAGCGCTGGGCGTCAGGAGTGACACACACACACACACACACACACAGGGAGACTTGTGTGTGTGTGTGTGGTCTGGGGGGCCGGCGTGTCAGTCCTGGCTACGCGTCACACATCTGTCCTGTGATGGTTTCTGATGGACTGCCATCCGATCATAGAGAGTCACACACATACACACACGCACACACACACACGCACACAAACACACATAAACACACACACACACACATCAAGGGGTGTGAAAAAGGTGTAGACTTTACCACAGGCCTTTCATCTTTGGGGACTCAGCCACACATTCATTCAGACACAGACACACACACACACACACACACACACATACACACATACACACACACACGCTCTGACTCACCAGTGCGTCGTGGCTCTGAGGTGGCGCCTCAGTCTGCACACACACAAGAACACAACCCGACGACGGAGCAAGAGAACGAGTGAACGAGCGTCGCCCTGCCAAAGCTGAATAACAGGGTGACGGGGCCGCTCATACGCCGGCGCAACAACCTAGAAATGTCCTTGACCGACTCCTGCGCTTTCTCGCTCTCTCTCTTCGCTTCTCTCTCTTTCTCTCTCTCCGTCTCTGTCTCTCTGTCTCTGTCTCTCTGTGTCGCCGCGGATGCATAGTGTGAGTGTGCGGAGCGGTCGCTGAGGTTTGGGTGTTTGTATGTTCTTTTGTCCAAACGCAGCCTCTGGGGCTGCCACTCTGGGCTCAAAACTCTTGCTTCAAGCACTACATTGTCTCCGCACTAGCAATTGTGTGTGTGGGGAGAGATACAGAAACAGAGAGTGAGTGAGAGAGAGAGAGAGAGAGAGAGAGTGCGAGAGAGATAGAGAGAGAGAGAGAGAGAGAGAGAGAGAGAGAGAGAGATGATGGAGTGAGAATGCTGGGAGGAAGAGGACTATGCAGAGCTTCTGAGGCTGAATGGTGTCCACAAACCCTCTCCACAGCCACAGTCAACAGAGGACATCACTCACAGGAGAAGAAACATGAACATGAAAAACGAGAGAGACAGAGAGAGCGAGAGTGAGAGAGAGATAGAGAGAGAGAGAGAGACAGAGAGAAAGTGAGGGCAAAATAGAGAGAGGAGGAGAGAGAAAGGCAGAAGAGTGCACTTGAGGTGAGCATCTCCCTGGTGAGAGGATGTGGTGTCCAGGGATGGACTCCGAGCCACACACACCCACACCCACACACACACACAAACACTCATACGCCCACACACACACGCACACACACACACACACACACACACACACACACACACTCATACGCCCACACACACACGCACACACACTGCAGCTCTCTGCAGGCTAACACACACTCTGAAAGAGGCAGAGGACAACTCACATCCATCTATTAGAGCTCATCTCCATTTCACAATCAATACACGTCTACGCCCATGAAAATAATATTTCCTATACGGTGATAGGTGATTTCACATTTTTCGATTAATGAAATCCTTCACAGACTACCAAGGCAAATTTTGAACTGCCCAGACGATGATGTTGATGAGGATGCTGGCGTTGATGAAGTCATAAAGACGGGCACTGAAAGAGTGGCAAGGATTAAATACTGAACCATGTGTTGGAATTATTCAGGCATAGCAGAGGAGAAACGTGTCGGAATAATGAAACACTGAACAGAGCAGGCTGCTCAGAGGAAGTTGAGCTGTGGTGGCAGTGGGTGGGGTGGGGGGTTGATCACACAGCAGGGTGGTGGAGTGAGGTCAGGCGGGGTGGGTTATTGGGGGGGGTGGGGTGGGTAGGGAGGGCTGTAGCTGGGTGTGATTTACACAGGGTACCCCTCGTTTCTCACTGTGAAAAATGGCCCGAGCCGCGGCCCCCACCGGAGTGGGCTATATGTGGCAAAGTGACTAAACAAATGTTTGGTTCCCATGCTTTCCTATTTACCCAGCGCTATTTTGGACCGGGCCCTGCTCTCCCTGGGCCCTGCAGTGCCTGCCTCCCTCTCCTCCCCTCGGCAACTCTGGGTTATGTGAACCGCCAAAGACGAGAGAGAGACAGACAGACAGACAGAGGGAGGGGAGGGGGGTAAAGAGAAGAGGAGAGAGGGAGAAGAGAAGAGTGCCCTGCTCTGGGTGGGGAAGGGCGGAGAGGTTGAGGGTCGGAGGGGTGGAGGGACCCTTGGAGTGTCCGGAGAGCCCACGAGGTCCCCACTGACTGTGTGGCCATGGAGGCGGAGGAGGCTGGAGGTGGGGTGATGAAGGGTGGGGCACATGAGAGGATGGGGGTGGGGGGCAGGGAGGTGAGGCGGGGAGGCTGGAGCAGGGGCTTGAAGAGGGGGATCTGGGGGAGGGGGGGACTGAACGAGGGCCAAGGCTTGCACTTCTGCTTCCTGACCTGGCAGTCATTCACAGAGACCCCGCTAAGTGCTATTTCCTATATACACTGGCTTTTCATAACAATCTCACCGCACTGCCTTCCTCTGCGTGGGCTCCGCTCTGCTCGCCTAGGCTGCTGCCGACGCCTCCCCAACTCTGCACTACTCCCCCTACTCCTCCTCTTCTTTCTCTCGCTCTTTCTCGCACTCTCGCTCTATCTTCTCTCCATCCTTCTGTGTTCTGTGGACCTCAACTCCCGCTCTCTTCTGCTCCCTGTCTCGGTGTTATGGTGGCACTGGAGTGCAAAACTCAACAACAGAAAGAAAACACACTAAAACAAAAACGTTGCAGCCCCGGAGTGCAGATACAGCATACAAAAACAGAAACCCGACAGCAGATGTGATGTATAAACACAAATCTTTGCAGCCCAGAAGTGCAAAACACAAAAATGAAAAGAAAACACAAAAACATAATCTTCCAGCTCTGAAGTGCAAAATGCAAACATACAAAAAGAAAATGCAAAAAAAGCGTGCAGATGCAACATACAAAAACAAAAACCTGTAGCTCTGAAGCACATAAAACAAACAAACAAACAAAAGAACTGAGCAGTCAGAGCTGCAGGTTATGTTGTTAGTATCTCTGCACCTCAGGACTACAGGTTTTTGTTTCTGTATGCTGTATCTGCACTTCAGAGCAGCAAGTTTTTGCTTTGGCGTTTCCATTTTGTGTTTTGCCCTCAAGGGCCACCGTACCGTGTCTCCCTTCCTCTTGCGTAATCTCGCTGCATGTCCAGGCCCCCGTGTGGAAACCATCAGAGCAGTTGGCTCTAAACAAAGCCTTATTAATGTCTACCAATCTCATCTTGAGAGCCCAAGATAAAAGGAGCCCATTTTATTGCTATTGTGCACTTTGTAAAGCTGCTTGTAAAAAAACAAAAAAAAAACCTTTCAAAAAAGTGACAGAAAAAAGAGGCAGGATATTAAGTTCTGGATGTCCAGTACAGTTGAGAGTGTATATCTCTGTCAGAGAGAGGAGTTGACTGGCTGACTGAGGGGGGGATCACAGATATCACTAGGGGAGTTACATACCATCCTGGATCAAAGCGCTCAGTAATCTTCACTGCTAATTGCCACAGTTATCGGTGGAGAAGCCCCCGAGGCCTGCCTGTATGACGGGAGCGTACACCAGGAGTGTCCCGCTTCTCTGTGTGTGTATGTGTGTGTGTACTTCTCTGTGTGTGTATGTGTGTGTGTACTTCCTGATGGATGACCCTGGAGTGCCAGCACTGAGCCTTTAAAGGATGTTCCTGTTTGACTGAGGCTGCGGGGTTAAACCCCTCTAAATAAATCTACAGTAATGGAGCCCTGTTCCTGTAGGTGGTCCACACAGCTTTCTCAACACAGAGAGGAGAGAGAGGTGAGGAGAGGCAAAAAGGAGAAGAGAGGAGCGGGTGAGGAGGAGATGACAGGCGAGAGGAGAAGATGACAATGTAGACAAAGTGTGCAGGGGGGACGATGACGATGACGATGAGGGCGAAGAGTGAACTATGACATACTATTTCATTCAACTGGTCGAGCCAACGGTGAGTCGAGTAGAGGAGCACAGCACAGAGGAGGCGCGCGCCTTAGGAGTCACAGGAGGAGTGAGGAGAGAAAGGATGAGGAGAGAGAGCAGAGAGCGAGGAGAGAGCAGCGCAGGCAGCATTCCTCCACCCCCCAGCAGAACATCACATCCTGACACCTCCCCCCTCCAAAAAAAAAGAAGAGCATCAAGAGTTCAGAGAAGCTTTTTGCAGCCTGCTCCAAAATGCACACACTTACACAGACACACATAAAAACACACACACACACACACACACACACACACACACACACACACACACACACACACACACACACACACACACAAGCCAGTAGCACTGGCCAGACATCCTATTAATGTGATTTACCCCCACAAGACAGGAGGAGACAGTGAAAAATGAAATACGTCCCGACCACATGGCCTGACTCCAGACGGCAGGAGGAAGAGGAGAAGGAGAAGAAGGAGGAGGAGGAGGACGAGAGGGAGACGGCAGGGCCTTGGATGGCCGCGGAAGGGAGACGGCAGACAACAAACAAGGGCCGCCCCACGTGCTGCAGAGCCCCGCACACTTCCTCCTCCTTTCACAGCCTCGAGGATGGCGGGCGGGCGGTGGAGGGAAAGCCGGTAGTGGCGACGGCTGTGGCGGAGGCGCAAGAGAGTGAGCCCGGTCGAGATGACTCGAGGCGAGTCCAGCCAAGCCGAGCCCACGAGATCCTTCAGCACCGGGAAGCACCAGCTTCCCCTTCAAACACGATCCCTGCCAAAACGGAATCCGCAGAGGGGAGAGCAGGGAGGAGACGGGCCAAGTTGATCCAGAGAGTTCAGTTCAAGAGGTGGGGGGGCGGAGGGGGGGGCTTTCCCTTCCTCTGCTACCCTATGCTAGCCAGGGGCCGGCCGATAGCGGTGTTTGGAGAAAGGAAAGATTGTCTGAGGTGAATGTTTTCCAGCGTCCCTGTGACTGTTTGTGACTGATCTGAGCACAGCGGCAGAGGGGGGTGTGATGATTGGGAGGCGTTCAATAAAATCTCTCTCTCTCTCTCTTTGACTCTTTCTCTGGTTGTTTTATGAGCAGGCTCTACTAAGAAAGGCCTGTCGCCACTGCACTGATGAGGCGGATGTGGGTTATAGAACGAGAGAGAGAGAGAGAGAGGGAGAGAAAAAGAGAGAAATGACAGAGGAAGAGGGGGAGTGTGAGTGAATCCAGGGCCAGACAATTACTGCAGCTAAATGACTCAAGGCCCCCCACATCCCCTCTCCTCTCCCCCCCCTGTCCTTCCATAATGCTGACAGTCCTGCTGGAGCCAGACAGAGTCTGCGACATACTTGCACAATCGGAAACACACACGCACACACATATAAACACAGACAAGCCGACTCATAGACAAAAAACACACACACACACACACACACACACACTCACAAACAGTGACCCTGTCCACGGCTTTGGGGACCCTGGGATTTGCGCCACTAATTCAGCCCTTGTGTAGGGGATTAAAAAGGTGAGTGTTAATTGCGGGCCAAGGTAACATGCAGCTGGCCTCTGCCTGTGCGCAGACCAAAGGCGCTCAGTTTGGGGACCTGAAGGGCCCTCTCCAGTCCATCTAATGCCTTTATAATAAGCTTTTTGGGAAACAATGACAGTTTTTTAATCCTCTTTCTCCGGTGGGCCTTTATGCGAGCTTTCTCCTTGTGGGCGCCCCTCTCCATTTAGACATGGCAAAGCCAAGACGCACGGAGAGACACAACAACTTAATTAACGTGGCTTTTCTTCAGGCAGGAGAGGCACACTTACTGGGTCCACAAGCGGTTATTCAGTATTATAAGGAGGGAAACCATGGCCTGAGTGCACCATTGTTACGGATTACTGAGACAAAGTGTATTTTTTTTGTTGTCTTTTTTTAAGAACTACTACAAATGACTGTTTTTCATTGTTCTGATAGGTTACCACGATTCATTTAGCTCACTGAAGAATGTCACTGTTGTTGAAAGATGGTTAGACTATGCACAGTCACCTCAGCAACCAAGTGAGAAGTTATTTAAGCCCATTATTATTTCAAAAAATATCAAGACATCACTCCACTAACAACATCATCAATGGAAGCAGACGGGACTCTGGAGCTGCCAGAATGTTCTTGGATCGGGGCGAAATGGACCACTAAAAATAAACGAGGGGCTTTCCATATGACGCTGCTCTGCCAAAAGCAACGTTCATGCAAAAACACACACACACACACACACACACTCACACTCTCACACGCACACACTCACACACACACACACACACACACACACACACACACACACACACACACACACACACACACACACGGACACACACAGACTTACACATGCACACACACACACACACACACACAGACACACACGGACTCACACAGACTTACACATGCACACACACACACACACACACACACGCACACACACTCACAGGGCTGCAATTAAGAGAGAGCTCAGCTGTGCATTATCCAAGGACAGCCATAAAGGCCTACCAGTGCTCAGCGGGCCTGCAGCTAGCTAGCTCACGACAGCTACTTAGATCAGCTCTGCTCACCGGGGTAGCTCCCCCCGTACACTGTCACAACATCCACCGCATCGTCTATTAATACCCAGCTGGACGCTGGTCCATCGCTCTTAGCATCGTTTTTCTCGTTGAAGGCCAAAACAGAGTATGTTCGGCCATACCGTTGCGTTCGCTAACAGACACACAACTAAGCGAAGCTGACCCTGGAGGAAATGAAGCTCCCATGCTTTTGGTAAAGCATACCGAGGCCAGGGCAAAGCGGTGTGGTGAAGTCGGACGGGGGGGGGAGGGGGGGCAGGAGAGGTAACGCTCTCGGATATGAAAGGGTGAAGGCAGCCTGCGGCATCAGAGGGGGGAAGCGTGCCCTTGGTATCTCTTTGGTGTGTCCCTGGGCATTTGTAATGTTTTGCGCAGACAGGCTTTTGAAGGTCATCCGATAGCTCCTCGCCCAGCTGTTTTAATATTTAGTTTCTGTGTCGACACTCTCTTTCTTTCTTTCTTTCCCTCTGTCTGTCTGTCTCTCTCTCTCTCTCTCTGTATCTGTCTCTGTCTCTCTCTCTCTCGCATTCACTCCCACCCCCTACTCTTTTTTATCTGTCACACTCTGGCAGATTATCACCAGGGGCAAAAGATTATGGAGGAGGAGAGAGGGGGGGTGGGGAGAGAGACAAAAAAATTAAATAATGTGGAATCTGCCAAGCTCTTAATCCCTTGGTGTTGGGAAAGGACAGGAGAGGAGCAGAGAGGAGAACAGAAGAGAAGAGAAGAGGAGAGGAGAGAGGAGAGGAGAGGAGACAGTGGGGTGAGAGAGGGGCAGTCTGCCATTTCGCCTGGGCCTAAAACGCAGTGGACGAACCTGCAGCCCTCCCGGCCGGTGTCCAGAGCACAGGAGGGGGGCGCTGATAATGCTACGGCGGAGCAGGCGATTAATGAGAGGGCAGCTCCCAGGCACACAAACACACACACACACACTCACACACACACACACACACACACACACACACAGACAAACACCAACACCACCAATACTACTACTGCTGCCTACTGCTGCTGCTATTAGCCCTGGCCTGGAGCTTAAAGCCCTGCCTGAGGGGCGCCAGATAGAGGGGGTAGAGGTAGGATAGGGATAGGGGTAGGGGGCAGGGGTTGAGGTAGATGTAGGTGTGAGATGTGAAGCAGATAAGGGGAACTGGTCACTCTGCCTCGCTAGCATGTGTCTGTGTGTGTGACAGCAACATCTTTATCATTGACTTTCTCTTCAGGCTGCTGTCTTTGAAAGGCTAAGTGCTACATGCATGAACTCAAGTCATGGGTGCATTCTGTGTGTGTGTGAGTGTGTGTTTGTGTGTGAGTGTGTGTATGTGTGTGTGAGAGAGAGAGTGATGCAGAGATAGATATAGATAAATATGTGGGTGCCCACAGGTGTCTGTCTCTAACATAGATGACCCCTGCTGGACACCCTCATTGGGACCCCGCCCCCCCCCCCTCCACCTCCAAACTACCCATCCCTCAACTGCTATCCCCCCATACCTCCCTCTCCTCCATGCCCTGCTGCCATCTGCTGTGAGCCTGGCCCCTGTACGCAGACACCCCCCCCCCCCCCGACACACACACACACACAGCCCCACATCCCCATCCCAAATGCCAAAACAAGAGCAGGCTGGGCTTTCAGCACCTCTGCAGCCGCCCGTTCTGACGGCTCCATCTCCCAGCCGTCAGCACCCTCCCACACACACACACACACACACACACACACAGAACGGAGCCTGGTGCTGAGGCCCGCTCATGCACCGCCACACTGAGAGAGAGAGAGAGAATTTCACACAGTGTAGACTCTACTTACTGGGCAAAAAGAGAGAGAGAAAGAACGACAGAGAGAATGGGAAAGAGGGAAATTGCAGAGAAAAAGAAAGACATACATACAGAAGAGATACAGAAAGCGACACGCACACACACACACACACACACACACACACACGCACACACACACACACACACACACACACACACACACACACACACACACACACACACACACACACACACACACAGAACAGGGCTGTGCCTGTGTGTGCAGCAGGCCTGGTGAGGCAGGGGTATTCACACCAGCCCCTGACCGCACGCTGACCCTGCAGCCTAACAGCTGCTGCGCGTTTGAAGTCCCCTCACCGCCGATCGGGTTTCATTTGGGGGCTTTTCGGACAATATTATTTAAAGAAATAATCGGCCATATTGGCAGCCCCCCCACCTCCCAAACCCCCATTCCACACATCACCCCCCCCCCCCCACACACACACACACACACACACCCAAGTCTCCCCCTCTCCCCCCTGCACAGAGCTTCCAATCCGGTGCGTGTTGCCAGTGTAGCGTGGGTGATACCTGCCCCCTAATGCGGTAGGATTCATGCTCCAAAGCCACTCCCAGTGTGAAGGCCGCTACCAGGAAACCCACTATTTCTGTGTGCCATGAAATGTACCCCGGTCACACTCGCTAGCAAACACACCAGCACACCCGCACAAAGGAACGTGCTCACGGCAGCACTCACACACCGTCACATATGCGCTATCACACTGACATACACAAATATACACCATCCATCTGACACCTGAGCTGTTCCTAACGACAAGCACAAGCACATCCATCTAACACCAGATCCATATCCCCACCGACACACACACACACACACACACACACACACACACAAACACACACACACACACACACTTCTGTCTTTAACTCTCGGCATATGGGCAGATGGGGGCAGGTCAAGAGGGTGAACGACCAAAGCCCCTTTTCTACCTCTTTCTTTCTTTCTCTCTCTAGCTTCAGTCAAGACAGTGTAACACACACTCTATTCTGACCACACAGAAGAGATACAGAAAGCGACACACACACACACACACACACACACACACACACACACACACACACACACACACACACACACACACACACACAGGCTCTAACAGTAAACTCTGCTGACAGCCAGCCTGAGTCCCTCTCTCCCTCTCTCTTTCGGTTTCTCTCTTCACAACAAGGAGCGACAAGAGTGAGCCAGCTTGTCTAGCCTCCCCCCTCCTCCCCACCCCTCTCTCTCTCCCTCTCCCTCTCTCTCTCTCCCTTTCTCCCCTCGGTGTCCTCTTGCGATGTACGGGCTCCTCTTAGTGCTGCCGCCTGCAGTGTGTGCGGCCGGTGAAGAGTGATAATAGGAGAGGCAGCCGGCAGCAGTGCCCTTGGCACAGGGCTGCCTCAGTCAGACGCCAGGGCTCGCAGGAGAGTCCCCCCACACTCCCCAAACACTCAGCGTCTTCTTCTCCAGGAATAACACACTCAAACACACACACACACACACACACACACACACACACACACACACACACACACCTACACAGGCTACACACTCCCACAAGCACTCACGCTTGTCTGCTTTCAGTGACACAAATGTACATGTATATTAACACATACACACAGGCACGCACCCCCCCCACACACACACACATACACACACACACACACACACACACACCTCCTTACAACAATAAACCTAATGAAAAATAAAGGGGTTGGCATGATAAATGCATGAGCACAGATACCTTATGAGAGGGAATTAATGGCATTAAGTCAGAGCCCACTGGGAGGGAGGGAGTCAGTCAGAGGGCCCTGGCGTCTCCGTGCCTCCCGCCCACCCCTGGAGGTCTTTAATGCACTTACGCAGAGGGGTGAAAACACACGGCTCAAATCCCCGCTCCTGTTTGCAAACGTCACCCAGTGCCAGCCAAGATTATGCTCCCATTACGCAAACGCCAGCCCACTCCACTCACAGGAATTCACCACCCCCAACACACACACACACACACACACACACACACACACACACACACACACACATACACAGACACGCAAAGACACACACACACACACGTACAAGACTACTTCTCATACACACACACAAACACACACACATACACAGACACGCAAAGACACACACACGTACAAGATTACTTCTCATACACACACACAAACACACACACATACACACATACACAGACACGCAAAGACACACACACACACGTACAAGACTACTTCTCATACACACACATACACCGACACACACAGACACCCACGTAAAAGACTACTTCTCATACACACACACATTCTCTCTCTAACTTTGTCACACAGAACACATGAACTTCTCACACATACTCACATGATCCAGTGCTCCCTTGCACACAAAAACACACACACAGAGGTGCCACAAAACGTGTCATTCTTTTCTCATAATGCGCCAACTTTTACTGACTGCAGGTTTTTTCCCCCCTCAACACCCTGCTGGCTCCAAGCATTCCAGCTCCTTCACCAGATAATCAGTCTTTGTGTGTGTGTGTGTGTGTGTGAACACACACACACACACACACACACACACAGACCAGAACACAGAGCAGGGTGCTGGCTAATGTTAAACACCAAGCCTGCCATGTAAGCTTATTAGCTGCAGAGCCCACAGCAGTAACAGTTCCTCTGGTCCGCACAGGATTACATACTGCTGCCATTTTACTGCTGGGAACAATGTAAGCATGTCTCACCCTCTCTCTCTCTCTTTCCCTCTCTCTCTCTCTCTTTCCCTCTCTCTCTCTCTCTCTCTCCTTCCAACGCCTCGCCTCACAAGTTCAAGGAAAGTTGAAAGGTGAAAAGGTCAAGGCAGTTGGTTTGCTGGGGCTAGTGGGAAGGAGACAGATACACACACACACACACACACACGCTGTCTGGACACTGTGGTGTGTGTGAATGTGCGTGTGTGAGTGTATGTTTGGGTGCGGGGGGACTGAACCCAGTACTCCTCTCCTTTCATCTTTCTCACACTTCTGCTGTCCTGTGCATGGTCAAACACACACAACACACACAACACACACACACACACACACACACACACACACACACACACTTGCACACATACCAGCATCTCAGTTTCTTTCTGGACCTGACACGAGGAGACGAGTGTGCAAGAAAACACTCAAACTGGCCCACGCACACACACACTCTTTTTTTCTGCGCTCCAATAAGACAACTGCAAACAGATGGCAAACACATTTACAAATCACAGTAGAATTCAAACATATCCGCTTTTCGCCTTGATATTCTATCTCTCACGAGAAATAAATAACGCTTCTAAGAAAACAGTTTTGCTACGGGGAGGGGTCAGCCCATGATTATAAAATATTATGAGATCAAATGAGCATGTGATCACACACAGCCCCAGAATCCAGCTGAGCTGCTAATAAACTCAACTGTGCGTTGACACAGGAAAGGCTGCTGAGAGGGTGCTGAGCCTCTCTCTCTTTCTGACACACACACACACACACAGACACAGACACACACACACACTGACAAACACACTTACACACACACACACACACACACACACACACACACACACACACACACATACAGACACACACACACAAATTCACACACACACACACACAGACACACACACACCTCCAGTGCTGGCCCTGGCTTATTCCACTCAACACCCCCATAAAGATGACAAAGCCCTGATCAAAGCCGTGGCCTGGCCCCTGGCTCGATCAGAGCAAAGAGTCACTCAGTGCTGGGTTATAACACACACACACACACACACACACACACACACACACACACACACACACACACACACACACTAACACCCGCTCCCTCGCTCTCTTTCAAGAGGTCTCTGGCGCACACACACACACACACACACACACACAGCACACTCTCCCTTGCATTCAAACACATGCAAAAACACACCCACACACAGTGCAATAGGACAGTACTGAGGTACTCACACTCACTTCCACAAAAACACACACACACACACACACACACACACACACACACACACACACACACACACACACACACACACACACATACACACACACTCACACACACACACAAACACACACACACAAACAATCACAAAGTATTGTAACTGGGCAACACCAATAAGCTTTTCCAGAAGCCTTTCACTGGAACTGTGGTTGAAAGTGAGACTAAACACAAAAGTCTTCAGTGTGTGTGTGTGTGTGTGCAGTGTGTGAGTGTGTGCGCATGTATATGTGTGTGTGTGGGGGTCTGACAGGAGGGCAGGAGAGTTCTCTCTGTCCCCGGCCTTAAAGGAAGAGCAGTGGGGAAACGGACGGTTGAAAAAACAACAACGCGTTAGCACTTCAGAGAAAGAGAGAGACAGAAAAAACTCTTCTTCCTTAATGGAGAAGACATGCTACCTGAGTGTGATACCTCTGCAGAAGCCATTAGCCAAGCGACGACCTGTCAGCGATTTCCATCCCTGACTCTCCTCCTTTCTTCTTCTTCTCTCTCTCTCTCTCTCTTTCTCTCTCCTTCAGAGTGCAAGCGGGATAAGGAGGCTAGTGTGTAGTGTTTCTCCTGGGGGTGAGAGGGTGTGATGGCCCAACATCCCTGACACTGAACTTGACCGCTTGAACTTGCAGGTCTGTGCCGAGTGCAAGGAGAGCCAAGAACACACTCTGGGAGCTCTTCTAACCTCTACAAGAAGAAACACATCCTCTCTCACACAAACACACACACACAGACACACAGACACACACACACACACACAGACACACACACCACTTTGTGGGCATACTATACTGATAGACTAACAGACAGTATAACACGTGACCACACTATGCTGATATAAACACAAACAAAAAGCACACATACCTTCGTCTGGGGGATATTTTATTTGTAATGCATGGGTATTAAAGTATTGTGTGTAGACTGATACATTAATTGAATCAGTTTTAAGATGAGTGTAAGACGAAACAAAATGACGAAAACTTCCTGAATGGACTGTATATTCACACACACCCCACATACTCCACGTATCACACACACACCTCCCACACACACACAGTCCAATGCTAAGCTGCTAGCTTCCAAGTGAATGAAAGTGACCCAAGTGGCTGCCCTCATGTCAGGGACAAATTAGCCATGTGCCATAGTTAACATGGTCGAGTAGTGACCCCCAGCCCAGTGCAGGAAGTCATAAAACAAGAGAGAAAGGATATGGAGTGATTAAACACTCTCTGTGTGCGTGTGTGTGTGTGTGTGTGTGGGATGGGGTGTTAGGGGTTTGGGTACACCAGAGTGTCATCTGGAAGAAAATGAGAGAGGGGAATTGAATTAAAAGCTGTGAGTTGAGAAACCCATGAGTGTGATTTCGTGAGAATATGTGGTTGTGTGTGGTTGTGTGTGTGTGTGTGTCTCCTCTGGCCTCGACCCACACAGAGGAAGAGCAGCCGGATGTGACTCATCGGCCTACTTGTGACAGGCTGCAGACAAGCCCAATGTCGCCTCTAAGCACGAAACACACACACACACACACACACACACACACACACACACACACACACACACACACACACACACACACACACACACACACACACACACAGACACACACACACACACCCATGTATGTGAGTGTGCTCTAACACTAACAATAACAGTCGCTGCTATGGAGCTAAGTGCTCAGGTGTTAGCTGTGTGCCCCAGGCCGTCCGTCCTCACTCTCTCAGCCCAGTGTGTGTGTCTGTGTGTGTGTGTGTGTGTGCGTGTGTGAGTGAATGCCCCGGCCCCCAAATGCATCCTGACACGGCGCCAGCCAAAAGGACATTTTATACATACTTCATGGGACACCAGCCAGCCCCACTCACCACTCAGCCAGGGTCTGTCCAGGCCAACATCACACATCTCTAAGGTTGTCTGATTAGAGACTTTCTTTTCAGGCAGAAGAGGATATAATGTCGAAATAGGAACTGTTGCGCAAGTTACAGTAATCGACAAATAGCATTGAAGTGTTTGTGGTTAAATCCAAAGCCATGATTTCTATGGCTAGATTTGCATGTCTGTACATGAGCTAACATGTAGCACGTGCAGCAGCTGTGCATAAAGAGCTGAGAAAGCTGCATTGTTTGGCCTAGACATTATTAAAAGGGAATTAAAGTCTAAGCACCCTTCTGACACACACACAGACACAGACACACACACAGACACACACACACACACACACACACACACACACACACACACACACACACACACACACACACACACACCTGCCACTCACCTGCCACCGAACTGCTTCACTTAGTGAAACCATGTTGGGGGCTTCTCCCAATGCCATAAATGTGTGTGCTGGGACTAAGGGGAGTTAATGAGTGGCCCATAAAACATGACTGCAGAGGTCAGGGCACTGTGACGCGTGATACCGCCAATGAGAAGCATGTGAGGGGTTGGAGGAGGGACTCTTGGCTCACACCCAACACATCTGACCGGTAGGAGGACGGACAGACAAACAGACAGGGAAAGAGGGAGAGAGGGAGAGAGAGAGAGCGAGAGAGAATGAGTGATATATAGAGAGGGAGACAAGAGAGTGTGAAGGACTGATAGAGGGGAGGGGGAGAGAGAGGGAAAACATTGAAAGTTCAGGGGAAGCGAAGCTGGTATGGTGACCAACCAGATCCTTTACACTAATATGTGTGTGTGTGTGTGTGTGTGTGTGTGTGTGTGTGTGCTGCTGTTTCACTTTGAGGGAGGGGTGTATGTGTGTGTATGTGTGTGCATGTGTGTGTGTGTGTGTGTGTGTGTGTGTGTGTCAGAGGTTCCGCTAGAGAAAAATGTTGCCGGTCAAAATGACCGGCAGAGTTTTCATTTTCCGGACATTTTAATGATAAGCCGGTCAAAGATCTATTTCTGCTTCTAAATAAGCCTATTGAAGAAAACTGATGGCATGCGTAGCTTAAATAATTACACAATCAGGTCGTTTAGAATGCAACACGTTTATTTGCCTAAGTTTACAATGGATAAAAAACATACATTTCTGATGCGCGTTTTTCAAAATCTCTATCTGTCTGCAATACCGCTCTCGGCCTCTACGCTCTCACGCACGGGCAGACAGTAGAATGAAATGAATCGCGTTCAGAGTCAGTCGCAACACTGCAGGTATTACAGGTTCATCCCCGTCAGACGGTTACCCTCATCAGTTGCGTTTAGCCTCTGAAAAAAGCTTTTAAGGCTTGTCTGCTTGGCCATGTTTGATCATTCTCACTCATTTCGCTCCTTGTTTGTAACCGACGGTTTGCTATTTAAAATGCAGCATACGTGTTGTTTAATAACTTTCAAACGTCAGAATAGCCTGTTCCTTTAAAACAGTGTTTCTCAAACTTTTTCAGACCAAGGTCCACTTAGCCAATAAAAAAAAACTTGCGGACCATCTAACTAAATAGAAAATCCCCGGAACAACATGCCTACACAGACCTGGCGCCAGACAATTGTTAGCGGCACATGAATTTCACGGGTGGGCTCTCCTTTTTTTACGTAGGCTACCGGTAGGCTGGTTATAGACATGACAATACGCAAGGCAAAGCATTTGGAACCCTGCTCCATGCTTGACTTGGTTATGTTACAAACTATAGTTCGCTCACAGCCTCATACTCCCATCCATCACACACTCAGACAGGCCAATGTATCACAAAACACAACGATGTGCATACCGACCACAGTAATTCAGTAGCCTACTACCAACAGAAGGCTAGCCCACTGGAATTAATAAATGCATCCTAGTAGACATCATTTCGGAATTAAGAGCTGTCATTATCCAACGTCACACAACACAGAATATAGTTATCATCTTGTTGTCTCCGCAGCGGGAAAAAAACGCTGTTTGAATTCAGCTCCGCGGCGGCATAATAAGGCTGAAACATCTCATCGTTGCACCTTCTCCTTGTCTGTGCATGTCAGAGGCTTTCTCATTTAATTTTCTTTTCATAGTACCTGTCTTAAGCCACCAAATACATGACCTTGTTAATAGATTAGGCAACTGGATGTGTTCTCTTCGTTCTGAGTTGTATGTTAGAAATGTCGCAATTATTTGCTTTTGGTCGTCGCGGACCATTATGGGGCACTGGCGGACCACACTTTGAGAATGACTGCTTTAAAACATAATAAGGGCAGTGCACGTTTGCTTTATAGGCCTAAATATTAGGATTGTTGTCAAATTCAGATTGTGTTTGAGGGACTGGATTTTTAAGAAATTCCAATCAGACATTTTGACCGGTGAGATGTAATATTTTCGGTCATTTCATTTTTTGTTCGGACAAAGTACGGTAATTACCGGACAGTGGAAACGCTGGTGTGTGTGTGAGAGAGAGGTGGTAGTGTTCCCTTGTTCTCTGAGAGCTCAGACTGGGCCACTGGTGTGCTGCTGGCATACGGCCTGTGTGGACGGACCGGAGGGGCAGCTGATGCCTATTAACCCATGTGAGTCTGACGGCCAGAGTTCAGCTCGGGTCACACAGAGGGTGTGTGTGTATGTGTGGGGTGTGTGTGTGTGTGTGGGGTGTGTGTGTATGTGTGGGGTGTGTGTGTGTTTTTTGTGTGGTGTGTGTGTGTGTGTGTGCTGAGTCTGATCTGATTCAACAACATGGAAGGGGCCCAGATGAGTTTCTGATTTAGGGAGATCCAATCAGAGTGCAGGACACGAGGGCACGGGGAAGGATGTGTAATTAACTCAATCAGCTTGATAAGGGGGGGGGTAACTCAGCCCAACCCATGTGCTGAGAGCAAAGGAAACATCAGTGTCCACCCGCCCTGAGGCAAACCAC
>NC_137928.1:19162764-19180264 GCF_963457725.1 Sprattus sprattus | reverse complement strand
GACGCCTACCGAAGCCATCCAACTTTACCTCAGTAAACTTGCGCACTTGAATAAAATTCACACATTTAACAGGCATTTTAAACACAGTTCATTAATCCAGGGACCTACAATGGAATGCTGAAATGTGTGTGAGAGTGAGTCTGCTGTCCAACACGCAGATGGACGGGAAAGAAAGGGAAACACTGACGGGAAACAGAGGGACACACAAAGGGGAAAGAGAGGGACTTTTCGTTAAAAGCCGGATTTCGAAGAAAAGTCTGAATCGTATTTCTGTCTTGGCTTTTTACTGCACAAGAAGTCTGTAATGATTCGAAGGGAGTCGTATCCTTAAGCGGCTGCCCTGAGAGTAGCCCGGCGCATCATGAGGACATAATAACAGCATCCTTCAGCCGCGGAAAAACCGCACTGAACTCCTAATGCTTCTCTGTCTAAACAAACGCCGAGCGTAGACCTTCACTTAACACGAAACAATCTACACTGAAAATAAGATATGTGTCTGTCGCGAAAATTGAAAAAATACATATAATGACAGCGTCACTTTGTGCCAACGGCTAATTTTAGCTGTACTGAAGACGAAGAAGAAAAAAGCCCTGGGTCAACTGGCATTAAGCTGAGGGGAGATGCAGGCTGTAATTTGTGATCCTTCGGTGGCTTTTGGGTAATTTGGTGCAGGCCTTCATTAGGAAAGTGTTGGCAGCGATGATAAAGCTGGGCTTGTTTTTAGGAGTGATGATCTGTGCGGAGGACACGGAGGAGTGGAGAGGGAGAAGAGGAGGGGGGGGGGGGGGGCAACCACATGCAAGGCATTAACAGTTCCCTCCATCAATAATTACAGACAGAGGGGTCGGAGTGACTAGGATTTATGCCCTCCTCCACAGCTGCCTGGCCTCCCATCACATCGTAGAGACGGCACTGACAATATCAACACAGCGCTTCCAGAGGTACACAAGCAGTATCTATTCCTTTCCTCCGAGATGTGTTGGCTGAAAATAAGGGTAATAAAACAATCTGTAAATCAGCGGATGTGTATACAATCATTTTTTTCTCGTTGGGTGTGTGTGTATATGTATGGGTGTGCGTGTATGTTGTTCCTTGTCTTTTTTTGGCGAGTAGGCTGTTGTCTGCTAGCGTTACCAGAGCGAGCATGGCAGGACGAGTGCAAAGAGCACCAACTCTCGAATGCTCGCGGCCCCAAAAGGAAGGAGATAAGTTGGAGTGCTTTCCTGGCAAATCTCGAGAGGCCCTGCTGAGGACTTCAGAGAAAACATTTGGAAGCCAGCGTTGGGGTTGCTATCTGTATTTGTATAATTTCTGCCGCCTTCAGTTTACATTCCTGCAGTCATTCTGACTGCTTTATTTTCAGAAATGGAGACGCTCGCTTTAGATTATGGCACCATAAATCCCACCGGATTGTTGTCCAGCACAAATAAACTGCACCTAGTGTTGATTTAAAAATATTTAAAAACATTTTGAAAAGTGGAGAGAGAGAGAGCTAGCTCACTTCCTGTGAAAGTTTCCGGAAAAGCAGTAAACACAGCACTGTCTGTCTCGGGAGGAGTGAGAAGGAGTCACAAGTCCAGCAGGGCGGAAGGGACACAGGGTGTGTGTGTGTGTGTTTGCAAGTGTGTGTGTGTGTGTGTGTGTGTGTGAGTGAACATGTGTGTGTGTGTGTGTGTGTGTGTGTGTGTGTGTGTGTGTGTGTGTGTGTGTGTGTGTGCGCGAGCACGTTTGTGCAGAGAGAGGGTGAGAGACAGTTGAAATGCAGGGTCAGTGTCCTTTCTCTCCATGTTGGCCTGTTCTGTTGCCAAATGCCCAGCTGCCAGTAGGTGTCTGCTTACAGGCCCTCTCAGAGATGTACAGACAGAGTGTAGTCCTCTGTGTTCTCTCTCCTCCCTCTCTCTCTCCCTCCCTCTCTTCTCCCTCTCTTCTCGCCCTCTCTTCTCTCAGTCCATATATACTCACTACAACAACACATGGAGGAAGATAGATTAATAAATAACAATTTCTGACTATCGCGATGCCACAAGGAAGCATGTGACTTAGCAAAACCATTTTTATGTATGTGTGTGTGTGCGCCTACTGACCAGAAGTTAATTTCCGTTAATAGCCACACACACTTGGAAATAGGGGGTTTAAAAAAAAGAGGAGGGAAAGAGATTTGTACATGCGTAAGTGAGAAGCCTTTAGTGTGAGCGCACACCACATGAGAAAGCCCAGGTCCGTTTCAGTCCGATTCAATCTGTGTGAAATGAAAGTGTGGGAGGCTGTTTTATTTCATTAAAGGTGAGGGCTTGTCTTTTTAGTCATGCAAATCCAGAGAGGTTGAAGACGGGGGCACCTGGCTAAGGAGCAGGAGTGGCCGGGCCGGCATTGCTAAGAGGCTCCAGTCGCCGCTGGTTAGCCGGAGCTGTTTAAAGTAATATGAAGTGATGGCAAAATTGCAAACCAGATTGCACAACTTCAGAAATGGGATCCGCACTGCCCCCCTTCCTTTATGTGCTCGTATAAGTCTGTGGTTAGTGTTTATTCTGATAGAACATGCTTGGGTATAGAGGAGCTGTCCTCGAAAATCAACGTCAACATTTTATCGTCTGCTACCAGATTTATATACTTGTAAAAACAAAAGAGGGGGGAAAAAAGAGAGAGAAAGTTTTGTTTTTCTTTTTGCACGCATGACAATCATAGGGCTCCCATTTTTTTCACCTCACTATTCTGCCTTCCTTACTTCGGTCACTTACATAAACACGCAATTACAACGTCACCTAAAACAGGCCATACTTGACAGTGATTTTAGGACAGCGAAATGGCTTTTTTCCACTACATGGTGGGGAAAAAGCTCGGAGGGCGGTAACTATCTGTTTTACAAATATACGTGTTGCCGCCAGGCTGGGTATTTTAGTCACGCGTTTGGGGGTGATGAGGGGGACGTCTCCCTGGGCCGGGATGACCTGACCTTTCCCTGCCCCCGCCGCTGCCAGACCCCGAGCGCTCCCCGCCCTGCAGCTCCGTCTTAATTACGCCACAATTAGGCCCTACAAATGCGGCCCGAGCGCCTGCCCTCTGCGTCTGAGCACGCTCCGTGTTTTCAATTTCCTGCTGTAATGGGCCTGTAATGTCTGCCCCGCCGCCTGCCGTGCTGACCCCGTCAGGTCCAGGGGTCGTGACCTCAGGGTCTGGTTGTGTGTTGCAGTGCGACCGGGGGGCTGAGGAGGAGTGTGGTGATGGTAGTGTGTGTGATTGTGTGTGTGTGTGTGTGCGAGCGTGTGTGTGGTGATACAGAAAGAAGTGGGATGATGACATAGTTAGGTGGTAAATTATTACCTAGCGTTTGAATTCATATAGCAATGGTAACAAGAGGAGTACATTGGGGAAGACAGCAAGCATCACAAGACAAACACAGGGCGAGACTCCAGGCATCAGACACATACACACACAATCACACGCACACACACAGACAGACAGACAGACAGACAATAACACACACACATTCTTTCACAGAGCAGTCCCTTCCCATGCGTGTCCTGACAAAAAGAGCATTGAGGAGATGTGCGGCACGTCTGTGAGAAGTGTCAGGCTGCTGAAGAGGGGCTTTATGGCCAGACTGTGTGGTTGGCTGCAGGCGTCACACACACACACACACACACACACACACACACACACACACACACACACACACACACACACACACACACACACACACACAACAAGGGATCATTATTTATGGGAGTTCATCACTAAACAACATGCTAAGCCTGTGCTGTGGTAGGTGTTTACGAGCGTTTTTTCCTTTTTTGTGTGTGTGTGTGTGTGTGTGTCGCTTGTTACAAGTCTCAAAGACCTTATTTTCAACATCCTTCCACATTAAAATTTACTGGAGATTGTCATATTCATATAAAAGATTGAACGCAGCAGAGCACCATGGTGGAGTTGGCAGTAACGGCTTTGGCCCAAAATTTCCTCTCAAGCGTTTCTGTTTTTCTTCCCTTTTTTCTTTTTTTCTTTGCTTCAGTGAGCACTGAAGCCGCGACTCTGATCACTTCCCCTCCAAGTACATGCAGCTTAATACATCACTCAAGAAGCTGCTAGTGCTAAATGTTAGTAGTCCCACTCAATGAATATCATATGCACTCTTAAAAAGTGCTGCCAGATTCCACGGCCTGCATGTCAGCCCCCACCGCCCCCTCACCCCAAGCTCTCTGCCCCGCGACCCCCCCCACCAGCCCACTGCTTCTGGCACTGAAACACACGAGATATGCATTATGTTTGCCACTGTGAATTTATTCCCATGGTTTTGGTACGGCATGTGGACACTGCACTTATTAAAGGCAAATGGAGACAGGGGGGAGAGAAAGAGAAAGGGGAAGAGAAAGGGGAAGAGAGAGAGCGAGAGAGAGAGAGTCTTTGCAAATTGTGGAGAGCCTTTTTAGGAAGCAATTGCGCATTTCTCAAATTGAGCTAATGTAATGCAATACCCACACAAGGACTTTTAAATGAGTGCAGTATCTGATCGACAGTGGAGAGAGAGGGGAAGAGGGTCATCAATTCTTATTTAAGGCCTGCTCCATACGGCTATTTCATCCGGTGGCCATTATTACAATAAATTGACCTGGATTTGCAATTTACTTTTTTCGGTCCTGTCACGGCTTCACTACATTTCCCAGAGGTTCAATTTTAAACAAAAACGAAACATTAAAGCAGTGTGTGTGTGTGTGTGTGTGTGTGTGTGTTAAAGAGAAAGCTGGTATAAGCTTGCACTTTTAGTCCTTGGCCACTCTCTGTGAGACTCGAATATGACTGAACACCAATACCTAACTGAAAAAGGAGAGGATTTTGAAAATAAACAACAGCGAGAGCGCATAAATATCAATAAACACCATTCTTCCGTCGCGGAAGCCTGCTGCTTTATTTGATTAAGCAGGGTGAAAAACAGAGCAAGTCATGCTTGTTGCTTTTCTTCCTCCTTCCTCCCCCCTGCCCCCCTTGCAATCTTCTCCTCGCCCCTAATGGGATTCGGAAGTTTGAGTGGAGCTGCCTGGCTAGCCCCGGCGTCACCTCCCCATCTGGAAGGGAACTCGCCAGCCTTGGGGCTACTTCCCAACCCTTCCCAGCTGCCGGGGGTTCGGGGCCTTTTTTTTTGTTTTTGTGGGCTCGCGCTCACAAGCATATTTTTATAAATGATTGCCATATCCTCCACCAGCTGCTGACCCTGCTCCTGTCCCTGACTGAATGGGGGCATGGTTCTCATTTTTTGGGGAGCCGGCAGCAACACTGGTGCTGACCCTGCCCTGGCTAGCACACTACAGCTAGCTCCCCCGACAGCTCTGCGTGCGAAGGGCCGAGCCCAGCCTCAGTGGAGGGTGGCGGAGTGGACATCAGGGGACCCTGGGGAGCCGCCGTGACCTCACTCCTCGCCAGTGTTGACACGCAGGGGCCCGAGCCGCAAACAAGACATCACAGCTGGAGAAAATGATAAAAGACTGCATTTGATTACGGCCTGCATCTTGCGACATTTATTGCTTGTAAGTCTGTCTGTGTGTGTGCATGTGTGTCTGCGTGTGTGTATTTTCTTTCATGAGTGGACCAATATCTGATGCAGATCAGTGGCCATGAGTCACCAGTCTCTGGGCTGCTCTTGGTTCTAACAGTGGTTTTGATCATCAAAGGTCCTGGCGCGCGGAGGAGGAGCCTCCCCGTTTCAGCGCTGTACCGCCTGGGCCTTGAGTAACTGGGGGTTTCCATGGTTTCCCAAATAATACTTCACAGTTCAGTTTTTTTTTTATGGGAACCACACGCTTTTTGGAGGACCCTGCTGAGCTGATAGTGTATTGGAAACCGTTTCAAACAGAGGCAGCATTACCACCACCACTTGCATGCCCAGGATGGGATGTGTTGACCTGGATACAGTGCTGTGTGTGTGTGTGTGTGTGTATGTGTGGTCTTATGGTGTTTACCTGTGTGTGTGTGTGTGTGTGTGTGTGTGTGTGTGTGTGTGTGTGTGTGTGTGTGTGTGTGTGTGTGAGAGTGTGTGTGTGTTATTTCCGGGATGTTGAGGTGGCAGCCTTGGGGAGGGACAGGGAACAAAGACAAGTTGAGGAGGCGTGAGCGAGCCCAAGCGTCACCCCAGCTTGTGAAAGTTTAAAGAGCCCGCGGCCTACCTGCACCTCCTGCAGTAACTGTCACACGCTCCCGGAGGGGCCCGGCATTAATTAAAAATAAATTTGCCGTTAACGCTTAGGCTGGTGCCAATACACTGCAAGTTTGTGCTGCTGCAGTATTGATGAGGCCGGTGGCGCTGCATAATTGATGGGGGGGGGGGGGGGGCTCTTCAGGTGAGGGGCTGGCAGTGCGGGGCCAAAGAAACACGGGCGCAGTCTCAGCTCAGTGCCTGCTGGGCTCCTCACAGCTGCCCTGCTATTCTAGCTTCACAACCACACACACACACACACACACACACACACACACACACACACACACTCACTCACTCACTTGCACACGCACACTGCACATAAACACCCATAATGGCACAAAACCCATGCAACTTCAGAACTACCAGCCAACTGCATCAAGCTTACACTTGTGTGTTCCCTTCTCCCCCTATACCTCTGCCATTCCTCTGTCTCTCACACACACACACACACACACACACACACACACACACACACACACACACACACACACACACACACACAGTTCCCCTCCACAGAGCCCACATGTGATGGGATGGTGGAGGTAATTGCACAGTAATGCCTCATTATGGCAGCGCAGTAATTTCAGGGACCGGACACTTCAAAGGAGGCAGCAGAGAAACCTCTTCACAGACGGGGCCCTGTGAGAGTTATTGCGAGTCTGTGTAACCCTTCTGCTTTGTTTTCACTGCTATTGTTTTTGGGCCTCTGCCCGCGCGGTCCCAAATACACACATCATACAGCAAGGCAATCACTGCATGTTTTTTTTTCTCCTGCGTCATAATTGTTGGAACCGATCACAAAGCGCAGAACTGCATAATGGCTGAAAATTGGACCCTGCAAGTTTGTGGGAGGCCGGCGCGAGCTAAAACCTGATATTGGCGGAGGGCTTATCTAAATAAATGCAGGCGGCTGGCCCATGGTCTTGGTGTGAACCTGGCTCCGGTCAGGGCTTCTGAACCTCCAGAGTGGGCAAGCAAGCAGGCAGACAGACGCAGGGCGGCAGGCAGGCAGGAAGGAGGTGGTTGGGGGTGGGGGGGTTGAGCAGAGCACTGGTCCAGCGTGGAGGGGGCTGGAGATGGGCTGATACTGGCCATACGCTGAGCACAAGACAATCACATGCTGCTAATTTGTTTTGCCGTTTTGCTTTCTTTCACCCCCTCGTTTTTTGGTGTTTTTTTCTTCCTTCCTCTTCTAGTCCAAGTCCACGAACAAAGTTCACACTCGGTGCTGTTTACCATAAGCAGCGACACAGTCAGTGGTTACAGTGAAATGCTCAGCGTGTCAAAGAGATGGTAGTTTGGACTTCCCTCTACGGCTCAACACAATTAAAAAAAAAAACCTCCTCCATTAACCCCATCAAGATTATTCAGTGCAGAAATACACAACTGCTGCACCACAAACCTCCATGTGTCACTAACTGACTGTTGGTTAGTTAGTGCACAAAGTTTCAAAATCATTCCAGACACAGTCACAGTGCCGATCATGGAGACACTCTCTAAGAGGGACAAAACAAAGGCAGAGAAGTGCCGGCATCTGGAGCACTGTCCCCATGGCTCCACGCCGGCCTGGAGATGAGCCCGTGGACAATCATGAACTTCAAAAAACATGGAGTGAGCCCATGTATTAATAATGTAAGGCGGTTGCTTGTGGTGCTCGTCGTTGTTGTTGTGCACATTACACGCGTGGATACACCTGAAGCCTCGGGGAGCCCCCAGCAACCCCCACCCCTCCCGCCCCCACTCCTCCGCAGCGGTGGCACAGCGCACAGGTTCAGTGTCAGTACTCACACAGGCTCGTGTCATGCTAACGGCCTCTTTACTGCACTCAGGCTCAGTGACATGCTAACATGAGCTAGTGGCTAAAATAGAGTCAGCATAAGTGTCACATTCACACAAGATACCAGTCTACTGCAGTGAGCTTTAGCACGGTGTCAGGTTAACAGCCTATTTATTGCAATCAGCTGAGTTTGGGCCAGACTAGCAATAATGCTAGTATATAGCCCCGTCAAGAAATATGCAGAGAAAATAGACAGAATGTTCCTTTGTTTTTTTATTTTGTTTAAATAGAAACCAATGACATGGCACTTACACAGCAACAGGAAAGGCAATGGATAGCAGCTAGTACACATACAATACACAACAGCATGGTCACAGCTATTGTGCTTTAGGCCTATCAATGAAACACTATCAATTAAAAAGATTCCAAATAGATTAGAGGTTTTTTTACAACATTAAAACAACTGCAGACACTTAAAAATCAGCAACGAGGATACGGCCATTTCCCATAGTTTACATAGTTGCAGAGATTCAGAGTGGCATCTTGCTATTCACTGGGGTCATAGTCAGATCTGTTGAGGGGAGAGGGGAGTGGTGAGGGTGTGTGTGGGTGGGGTGGAAGGTGGGGGGGGGGGGGGGGGGGGTTGTGAGTGAAAGCTTTAAAACGGGGAAGGAAAAAAGCTTGGCCTCCTTGTTCTATGCCACTCATTGTCAAATCAACGCATTTACCCATAAAGGCTCTATCTCTAGCTTGCACCCTGGGGGCGAGCACTCCCACTGTGCTCCTGTCATACACACATTCATTCCAACGCTCGGAAGCACACACACAGACACACGGCACACACACACACACACACACAAACAGGCACACCATCACACTTGCCAGCAGCAAGCTGGCAGCTGTGTCCTTTTACATCCCTGCTCCAGTGGTCGGCTAGATCAGGGGGCAGCTAGATCAGGGTCCTCTTTGAAAGCTGCAACCCCCCCCCCCCCCCTCCATTCTCAACACTGACCTACCAAACATATGACAATACTATGCTATTCCTAGTTAAGTGACCACTACTACTTACAGTAATAATAGTAATAACAATAATACAAAAAAATCAAAGCATTGCACGTTTTGGTCCTGGCCTAGAGGTCCTAACCTGGGGTGGGACAGAGGTGACGTCCTCCTTATGTGCTTTAGCGAAGCTGGCCGGAGGCTGGGCAGCCCTGTGCTGTACTGAGCTGTGCTGGGGCCTTCCTCTCCTCTCCTCTCCTCTCCTCTGCTCTCTTCGTCACCCTCTCTCTCTCTCTCATACTGATGAGCAAATCAAATCATGGAAATGAAGGAGGTTTGGGGGAAGGAAATGATGGAGCGGATATGCATGCGAGGAGGAAGTGCAAATCAAAAAAAAGATAAATTAATTGTTAAAATAATAAATATGATATGGCAGAACATATGGGGAGCCTCCTTAGGATATACCTGCAGAAAACAAACAAACAAAAAAACACACAATTGTGCCTTTTAATGTAGGTGGGGGAGGCTGCATTTCTCCCAGCATGCATCAGCATTCCATCATTTCCTGAGCCTAGCATAGAACTCTGTGGGATGAGGAACCAAGGGCAGATGAGGGACCTAGGGCACGAGTGGGTGGAATGATATTCTAGAGGAGTCTGGGTCCAGGGCATAGGCTCCTTCAGATCCCTGGCAGATGCTGGTCTGAGGTGGAGAGGTCGGTGGCGCAGTAATGGCCGCTCACTGCTGTAATTTATGGGCTCGGGGGTAAAGTGATACCTTCAACGCACAAAAATGCTCCAAAGATAAACTACAGAGGAAAAAAATATATAAAATAAACCATGTCAAGGTGCAGTATGCCCGTGGAGAAGTGGTAATTGTGACAGGTTGTTGTTATCATGCTTAGTGTATCATACCATATGCCAGCTTGCAGTCAACAGAGTATACCAGGGTGTCTGTGGCAGTGGGTCTGAGTGTGTGGACAGGGGGGGAGGCAGTTGTGTGGGTTTTTGTGTGTGTGTGTGTGTGTGTGTGTGTGTGTGTGTGTGTGTGTGTGTGTGCGTTCGTAAGTGACCTAAGCAATTGGCCTGTGTGTGTAATCTGTGTGCACAGCCTTTGTGGGTAATGAGAGCTCTGTGGTGCAGACCTCTTATTTGCCCATCTTAACTCAATTAAAAGGAAATAAGGCGGCTCTGACCGGCACATGAACTGCTTGCTCGGGCTAAGGGCATCTCTCCTCATGGTCACAGGCTGACAAACACACACACACACACACACACACACACACACACACACACACACACACACACACACACACATTAACCTCTCACTACCCTGAGTGTTTACGGATGTTTGTTTGCATGGTGGTGCATATATGAGGTTTTTTTGCTATGTACCTACATGTGATTTCTGTGATTTCATGGCAAAGTACCTACACAACCTGACAGCATGTGTGTACGAGTGTGTGGGTGTGTATGCATGTGATGTGTGTGCTATGTGGAGAGTAAATGCTATGAAGAGGTGTGCGCACACTTCTACATATGTAAACACTTACATGTGACTGCCTCTGTATGAACACACACAAGAGTGTGTATTTGTGCCTGTGTGCGTGTCTGAACATCCATGTATGTGTGTCCAGTCTAAGTGATGCAGATGAGAAAGAGAGTGAGTGTGTGTGTGAGACAGAGAGTGTGTGTGGGTGTGTGTGTGTGTGTGATAGAGAGAAAGAGAGTGTGAGTGAGTGTGTGTGTTTGTGTGTGTGATAGAAAGAGAGTGTGTGTGTGTGATCGAAAGAGACTGTGTGTGTGCATGTGTGTGTGTGCGTGTCGGTGCCCAGGGTGTCCTGGCTGGGCTCCACACACAAAGGCAGAGCGTTCTAACTGAGAGTGCGAGGCTCTTCCGGGGTCTGAGGGCACTAGAGGGCTGGCTGTGGCTGCTGTACAGCTCTCTCTCTCTCTCTATCTCTCTCTCTCTCTCTCGCTCTCTCTCTCTCTCACTCTCTATCCCTCTTCCTCCTCCTCCCCCCTTCACTCTCACCCTCCACTCTCCCTCTCTCTCGCCCTGACAGCCATACAGGATGGGTATTGTGTGGACTCGGTAGTGTTGTGTGTGCCACAGCGCCTGAAGGTGAGAGAGTATTATCAGGGCCGTGTTTGTGTGTGTGTGTGTGTGTGTGTGTGTGTGTGTGTGTGTGTGTGTGTGCCGCGAGTGAAGCAGAGGGTGGCAGGAAAGCAGACAGAGTGAGAGGCAGCCATGTGCACTGACCATTAACAGCAGGAGATGGGGGGGGGGGGGGGGGTAAGTGTGTGTGTGTGTGTGTGTGTGTGTGTTCGTGTGTGTGTGTGTGTGTGTGTGTGTGTGTGTGTGCGTTGGTAGGAAAATAAAGTGGAGGGTGCGGAGGGATATAAATATCTGAACCACATCTCACATGCGCCGCCATGCTCACAGGAAGAGGAGGAGCAAAAGCAGGCGCCGGCATTCACCACCACCACCACCACAGGAAATAGCCAACGGGGGCAGAGAGGGAAATGGCCGGATCTGGATGTGTGAAGTGGAGGGCCAGGCAGTTCAGAGGAACTCACATCAATGACTTGAGAAGCGAAACAATGACATGTGCTCAATGTTACGCTGAGGTCTGAGACAGTTTGGCAAAGATGTACAAGTGTGACCCTTAATGCTGCTGAGAATGACACCAATTTGTCCTCTTCAAATAGAAACACACACAGACAAACACAAAATTCTGAAAACATTGACTTTCTGCCTCATTGAGAAATGTACGACACTCTCAAAACCACCCCTCTGTACCGTAGTGTGGCAGGGTGCTTGGTGAGGGGGTTGGCTGGTCACATGCTGTGCCAGAGGGAGGAGGAGCGATGGCACCTGACTAGCTGGCCTGAGGTGTGCTAATGCTAGGCGCTAATGAGCTCAGGTCCAGTTAGCCGCCGGTCTCTCCCAGGGCATAGAGCTCGGGCCGGGGCATTCTGCCACTGACGCAGCACTGAATACCCCCCCCTGCTGTGTGGAGGGGGAATGCTGCTCTGGCCAACCTGTCCCACTACACTCCAACCGCATGCATAAGCGCACTTTAACACAGATCAAACACGGCACTGAAGCTGTGAGATGTGTTAGTTCAGGGTGGACTTCAACCTGTTTCCAACTGCATGTTTGTGTCTGACTGTGCCAGTGGCTGTGGTGTGGAAGTGTGGAAAGCCGGTGACAACAAGTTTTACAACCACTCACAGATTTCAACCATGTACAGAACTGACCATCGTCAAACGGACACACAACCACCTGGTGTAGAGAACGACTTGGACGACAAAACTCATCTGGTGGCCAGCTTGGTGGATAAAGCAATAAGAATCCCACTGCAACTAAGCAGCTTTGAAATGTAGTTGTAAATTACAGCCACCAATGAAATGCAAACAAATGCATTATTCTGAAGGGAGGGGGAATACATTTAAAAGTGTTCAGTGTTGTGCACGGTTGTAAAATTCCACTTAGGTTTTTGTCCGGCTACATCCGCAAATGCTGTGGTTGGCTGTCTGAGTCACAGGACACAAGACACACGACGCAGGGTGAATGCTAATCAATGGCCCCGGGTAGCACAGACGGAATCATGGGAGTGTGTGTGTGTGTGTGTGAGGGTGTGTAAGAGTGTGTAAAAATGCCATGAGACAAGAACAGTTACTGACACAGAGGAGGCCATCTGGTCTGCGGGATGCTGTAGGGAAGTAGCCAGTGCCCCATCCGAACCCACACGCACACACACACACACACACACACACACACACACACACACACACAAACACAAACGCACGAACGTGCACACATGGCCTCATTGCCTTGTGGAGAGACAATCCTCACACCATGAAGCCAGGACAATCCCTATCGCTACATTTAAGGAGGTGTCAAATGGGGTAAATCCCCCCCCCCCTCCCTTCCTCTGGTTTAGCCCCACTCCCCCCTCCTTGCACTCACACCCATGGAGAAAAAAAAAAGAAGAAAAACATGCCAAATTAATCTACACTAAGGCAAGGGTTAAGTCTCTAAGACAAAACAGGGTCATGACAACACAGTATGCCTCTCTCTCCATCTCTTCTCCTCTCTCTGTGGTGTCCCTCGACCCCCCACACACCCCCTCCACAAACACCAAAGAGGGGCGCCCCACAGACGTCTGTCTCTTTCTCTGAACGCAACAGCTGTTTGTGGCGGCCAGTTTTCCGCTAATTTGATGAAATGGATTTCAGGAGTGGCGCCCTCATTTGCATAACGGGCACGCACATGCACACACAGACACACACACACATGCACACACAGACACAAACACACACACACACACACACACACACACACACACACACACACACACACACACACACACACAACAAACAAAGGAGTCTGTTAGGACTCAGCACCGGTTCCTCTGTCAGTCGCGCTGCTCCAAATTAAAGTGAAAAGTGCTACTTCTAGTTTTCCACTCCCTCAGCCTTAATGGGATTCTAACCTGCAGCCATGGTGCGAAACGCGGGGCGGGTGGGAGTGGGAGACTGCGAACAGCAGATCAGAAGTGACTGACTATATTACTGGGTATTAATGCCCAGCACGCCTCTCATGTTTATGGAAACACAGCACAGTCCACAAGTCCCATTACTGTCAATATGTTCATCTATAACCCCCGGTCATTCAGGAGAGAGAGAACAAAAAAAATCTAGTGTGTGCAGCATCGGGTCTTTTAATAGAATATTTTATACACATTTTTACCAAAAAAGCAGGACATTAAAATTCAAATTGTGTTTCGTAGGAGGAAACTGCATGCATGCAGTGGGATTTCTAAAAATGGAGTGCAGGAAGAATTAGGTGAATTACTCATTATTGAGCCGGTCATTTACTCTGTGTGACGAAAGACAAAGCTTGGTTACCATTTCAGTGTGTGTGTGTGTGTGTGTGTGTGTGTGTGTGTGTGAACATCAATACCACTAAGCTTGACCTGGCTAATTAAGCCGCAGCCATGGAGAGCGTGGATAGGATCCATGTGTGTGTGTGTGTGTGTGTAAAGCCCTTCTGATACATTGAGGCCCCCAGATTTTCACCAACTCTTGGCTCATAATGACGCACAACATTCTTCCCATTTTGACGATAATTCTGCACCTGCACATATTCACAGCGTACACATCCCAACTAGTCACTACTGGAAAGGCGGAGTGTGTGTGTGTGTGTGTGTGTGTGTGTGTGTGTGTGTGTGTGGTATCTGTGCATACATGATACATGCTGAACTCCAAGACAAATGTGAACCAGTAACATTTCAAATAGGTTGGGGCAATGACAGCATAAGTACAGGGACCAGTTTGGAGGTTTACAATGACAGACTAGGCCGGGTATTCCGATTACACTTCCCCTTGCTTCCTCCTCCAGTCCCCTCTCCCTCAAAGCCCCTGGGTCCTTGGGCCCCGTGGCCCCCGCTGCCTTTGATATGGTGGAGGGAAAAATCCACTCCGAGGAGGGCGGACGGGCGGGTGGAGGGGTTATTGAAAACATGGCCTGCCGTGCTGGAAGAAGGGGTGCCGTGTTCCCCGGATAGAGGAGCAGAGACGAGCAGCACCGGCTGATTAGAGAGGCGAGCCCCGGACTTTAATGAGCTGCAACCTCATGCGTCATGGCATGCCCAGCCAAAATGTAAGACTAAACCGGACCAAAAGCCAGGCCACTAACATTTGCACACTCTCTCTTTCTCTTGCTCTTTTTTTAGCGTTGAAAATGTCATACACAGGCAGGCATTGGTAGGCCTACTCCCCCCCCCCCCCCCCGTCTGTCGAGGTGTGGAGAGCTGTTGCCTGTCGTCACTCGTCCCATGGCAAATGTGTCTTTCCTTTTGCTCGTCTGGTGTGGGCAATCCCTGCCGTTGGCTTAAATTAAACATGAGCTTCTCATTTCCCAGCTCCGCGCCGCTCCACCACGCTTAGCCATGTGTGAGGACGGCCACAGTCAAGTCATTAGACATCCGCCGAGAGGAACGCACAAATAAAGAGCTCTTTGCATTTTTAATAAGGCACTGCAGCTGCCAGAATGAATGAAAGAAAGAAAATAAAAACAAAAGAGAGACAAAAGCACGGCGTGAAGAATTCCATCAAGGCTGTTTAAGATTAAGAAACCAATGGCGGTGATTCCATCAGTGGTGCCAGGTGATACTGATGCTGTTACTTCTTGCCTCATCCAGCTGCTAGAGTGGACGAGCCGCTCTTGTCACAGCTGCACATGAGCGCAGGGCTACCTAAGACCCTCGAGCATGCCAGTGGGTTTTATCTTAGCCTGTAGATCCAGGGGTAAACCCAGGGCCCAGTGGTTCTCGGATTAACGTCAGACTAGCAGCTCGGTGCATTAACAAACCACACCTGTCGGTTCACATCCAAATAAACAACACACCGATTCTGCATCACGGCTTCTCTGCACAGCGGCTGTTGGAGGGTCTTGTTCATGATGTTTAGAACTTCCCACTTCAGATATCATTTATTTTACAAATTCTGCATGTGTGTGTGTATGTGTGTGTGTGTTTTCTGTAATTAATATGATTCGTAACGTGACAGGCGCCTCTTCAGGGGCTCTGTAATCTCCAGCTCTTGTAAGTTTTAAGCTTTTTTTAGTCGGGGGAGGGTGGTCGGGGGCTTTCTGCAGAATTAATAACAAATCAAACAGCTCACACTGGGCTCAGGGAATGAGGCATCTGTCACTACATTAAAATGATATTAACCGTGACACAAAAAATACTGAAACCTTCATCACGAGCAGACGGACCCGTGGATGAAAAATTAAAAAAACTCCTATCCTATTTTTATGCTCCGTACACATTCTCTGTTGCTCCAATTTTTTTTTCTTCTGCTGTTTTTCCCTCTGGGTTTGAACGTTTTGACATTCACCCAAGACCTCTTTCTGGTCCTGAACACTGAGGAGGATGTGAAAGCTGTTAGTCAAATCAGGTTAAGCCATTTCCGTGCTTGAAAGCTACTTCACCCAATGTGGAGGGCCTGCAGGAAGATTGGACGTGGAGATGGAAGGCCGTTGCTCCCACTGGATGGCTCTGGCCTTCAGGGAAACTGTTTGTCATCTCTACGAATCCATCTTTACCGCCACAGAAAGGCCTAACTCACCACAGAAGGTCCGAGTGCTTTTAAGCGGCCCATTTTAGTTTAGGGAATTTACGACTAAAATACCTCTGTGTGCACAATCGCTAATGGCTGTTAATTACCCTTTTGTTAAATAAGCTGCACAAGCACTCAGTGGCAACACACAGGCAGACGAACGCAAACAACCAACGACAGCTGCTCAGTGCCACTCAGGACGCCAGTGGAGTGGTGAGAACTCGTCAGGTCCGAGGCTCGGCCTAAATGTAAACAAGCTAACAGGATGATGCATTACAGCTCCGAAGCAACTGTAGCAGGTGGACACACACCATGCTGTTGTGTGGAGGGATAGTCTGAGTCCACACTCACAGAGACATATATATGTATCGGGACAGTATATATATATATATATATATATATACTAACACACACACACATACACACAGATATATATATACACACACACACACACATACAGTCGATACAGTGTATTTTCACTCCCCAGTCCTGATGCTTCAAGAGCCTCCCAGGACGGGGCCAGATGCCTGCGCTCTTGCCCTGCTGCACCCTGCTGCGTTAACCTGGCCTGACAGGCCGCCTCAGCCCAAACAGATGGGAGGGAAAGGTGGAGCCCCTCATGTGTGAACCACGGCGGGGGGCATGGGGGGGTGGGCGAGAGGCTGGGCGGTGGCCTTCTGCTTGTCCAGACTGCGGCGGTCGTGCAGGCAGTTTCCTTTTGTGCGGGGTGTAGCAGCGGCCTGGTGATAGCGGCGGCCAGAGGGCACAGAGTGAGATCTCTCAGAGGACTGACTAGTGAGTCAATATGGAGTCAATAAGGGGAGTAGCTTTACTGAGAAGGAGAACTGGAGCCGGGGATAGGGGGGGTGGGTGGGTGGGTGGATGGAGGGGGGCCGTGGAGTTGGACTTGTCAGAGAGAGAGAGAGAGAGAGGGAGAGAGAGAGAGAGAGACAGACAGAGAGAGAGACAGAGAGAGAGAGAGAGAGAGAAATAATCTTCACGGACTGTCAGAGGCGGAGCCTACAAGGCCACCGTTATGACTGACCCAATTCCGAGTAAGTGTGATAACCATCCAAAATACACAAAGCACGACAGACAGCACGTATTCACTCACTTACTCACTAACACACACAACACACAAACACACACACGCATGCATGGACGGACTAAAGAGAAGGAGCAAACTGCTAGCTTTGCTTGTCACATTTTCAGGATTTGATGTATTCACTGAACCCTATATGTTTGTGATCACAAACCAAAACACTAAAACAAACACACACACATACACACACACACAAATCACAACAGTGTAATAAAGTTAAAAGCTTGCATGCATGCTTACACACCCTCAACAAATATAGGGGGGAGTGGCTTATTGACCCAAGTCACTCTAATAATGCCCTTAAA